>NC_140585.1:118166103-118203603 GCF_964204655.1 Triturus cristatus | reverse complement strand
CCCGGTCTCCCGCGTGACAGGCGGGGATACTGACCACTATACTAATGAGGACATATTGGCTTCAGTTCAACAGTGCTCACCTCCATGCGGTTAGGGCATGCCCTCAATCAATTCACAGTATTGTAATAGGCAGCTTTGCTTCCTTTGGTTAGGAGAAGCAATATTTTTTCATAAATGATTACAAATCAGAAATTCCTAGCCAAAAATAATCTGCTTTAATAAGAAATGATTGATTAAAATAAATACCTATCTATCGATCTGTCTATCTATCTTTCTATCTATCTATGTATATGTATATATATATATATATATATATACAATCAGCTCACTTTACCATTTGCAGCTTATAACCACTTACCACCAGGGGTCACTACTAACAAAAAGCATCCACTCCACTTCTAAATCTAGCCCCTAGAGTTGAGCAGAAGCATAAGATTCCCCACTGCTTCATTCCATTTTCCATTAGATTATAGATGTAAATTGTTTTTGATGGTATGGTCTGTGCAGATTGAAATATTCAGAGCATATTCTGACTTTTAGTTAACACATCAGTAAGCAATTTGGCCATCACTGAATTCAACGTTTATCTCAATCGTAATAGACAAGGATAATGACAAATATAGTTTACAATGTTATTAAGTACATCATTTTATTTAATTGTGTGAATAAAAGGAATCGTCTCCCCGTCGGGGAATTGAACGCCGGTCTCCCGCGTGACAGGCGGGGATACTGACCACTATACTAACGAGGACATATAGGCTTCAATTCAACAGTGCTCACCTCCATGAGGTTAGGGCATGCCCTCAATCAATTCACAGTATTGTAATAGGCAGCTTTGCTTCCTTTGGTTAGGAGAAGCAATCTTTTTTCATAAATGATTACAAATCAGAAATTCCTAGCCAAAAATAATCTGCTTTAATAAGAAATGATTGATTAAAATAAATACCTATCTATCGATCTGTCTATCTATCTTTCTATCTATCTATGTATATGTATATATATATATATATATATATATACAATCAGCTCACTTTACCATTTGCAGCTTATAACCACTTACCACCAGGGGTCACTACTAACAAAAAGCATCCACTCCACTTCTAAATCTAGCCCCTAGAGTTGAGCAGAAGCATAAGATTCCCCACTGCTTCATTCCATTTTCCATTAGATTATAGATGTAAATTGTTTTTGATGGTATGGTCTGTGCAGATTGAAATATTCAGAGCATATTCTGACTTTTAGTTAACACATCAGTAAGCAATTTGGCCATCACTGAATTCAACGTTTATCTCAATCGTAATAGACAAGGATAATGACAAATATAGTTTACAATGTTATTAAGTACATCATTTTATTTAATTGTGTGAATAAAAGGAATCGTCTCCCCGTCGGGGAATTGAACCCCAGTCTCCCGCGTGACAGGCGGGGATACTGACCACTATACTAACGAGGACATATAGGCTTCAGTTCAACAGTGCTCACCTCCATGAGTTTAGGGCATGCCCTCAATCAATTCACAGTATTGTAATAGGCAGCTTTGCTTCCTTTGGTTAGGAGAAGCAATCTTTTTTCATAAATGATTACAAATCAGAAATTCCTAGACAAAAATAATCTGCTTTAATAAGAAATGATTGATTAAAATAAATACCTATCTATCGATCTGTCTATCTATCTTTCTATCTATCTATGTATATGTATATATATATATATATACAATCAGCTCACTTTACCATTTGCAGCTTATAACCACTTACCACCAGGGGTCACTACTAACAAAAAGCATCCACTCCACTTCTAAATCTAGCCCCTAGAGTTGAGCAGAAGCATAAGATTCCCCACTGCTTCATTCCATTTTCCATTAGATTATAGATGTAAATTGTTTTTGATGGTATGGTCTGTGCAGATTGAAATATTCAGAGCATATTCTGACTTTTAGTTAACACATCAGTAAGCAATTTGGCCATCACTGAATTCAACATTTATCTCAATCGTAATAGACAAGGATAATGACAAATATAGTTTACAATGTTATTAAGTACATCATTTTATTTAATTGTGTGAATAAAAGGAATCGTCTCCCCGTCGGGGAATTGAACCCCGGTCTCCCGCGTGACAGGCGGGGATACTGACCACTATACTAACGAGGACATATTGGCTTCAGTTCAACAGTGCTCACCTCCATGCGGTTAGGGCATGCCCTCAATCAATTCACAGTATTGTAATAGGCAGCTTTGCTTCCTTTGGTTAGGAGAAGCAATCTTTTTTCATAAATGATTACAAATCAGAAATTCCTAGCCAAAAATAATCTGCTTTAATAAGAAATGATTGATTAAAATAAATACCTATCTATCGATCTGTCTATCTATCTTTCTATCTATCTATGTATATGTATATATATATATATATATATATACAATCAGCTCACTTTACCATTTGCAGCTTATAACCACTTACCACCAGGGGTCACTACTAACAAAAAGCATCCACTCCACTTCTAAATCTAGCCCCTAGAGTTGAGCAGAAGCATAAGATTCCCCACTGCTTCATTCCATTTTCCATTAGATTATAGATGTAAATTGTTTTTGATGGTATGGTCTGTGCAGATTGAAACATTCAGAGCATATTCTGACTTTTAGTTAACACATCAGTAAGCTATTTGGCCATCACTGAATTCAACGTTTATCTCAATCGTAATAGACAAGGATAATGACAAATATAGTTTACAATGTTATTAAGTACATCATTTTATTTAATTGTGTGAATAAAAGGAATCGTCTCCCCGTCGGGGAATTGAACCCAGGTCTCCCGCGTGACAGGCGGGGATACTGACCACTATACTAACGAGGACATATTGGCTTCAGTTCAACAGTGCTCACCTCCATTCGGTTAGGGCATGCCCTCAATCAATTCACAGTATTGTAATAGGCAGCTTTGCTTCCTTTGGTTAGGAGAAGCAATCTTTTTTCATAAATGATCACAAATCAGAAATTCCTAGCCAAAAATAATCTGCTTTAATAAGAAATGATTGATTAAAATTAATACCTATCTATCGATCTGTCTATCTATCTTTCTATCTATCTATGTATATGTATATATATATATATATATATATATACAATCAGCTCACTTTACCATTTGCAGCTTATAACCACTTACCACCAGGGGTCACTACTAACAAAAAGCATCCACTCCACTTCTAAATCTAGCCCCTAGAGTTGAGCAGAAGCATAAGATTCCCCACTACTTCATTCCATTTTCCATTAGATTATAGATGTAAATTGTTTTTGATGGTATGGTCTGTGCAGATTGAAATATTCAGAGCATATTCTGACTTTTAGTTAACACATCAGTAAGCTATTTGGCCATCACTGAATTCAACGTTTATCTCAATCGTAATAGACAAGGATAATGACAAATATAGTTTACAATGTTATTAAGTACATCATTTTATTTAATTGTGTGAATAAAAGGAATCGTCTCCCCGTCGGGGAATTGAACCCAGGTCTCCCGCGTGACAGGCGGGGATACTGACCACTATACTAACGAGGACATATTGGCTTCAGTACAACAGTGCTCACCTCCATGCGGTTAGGGCATGCCCTCAATCAATTCACAGTATTGTAATAGGCAGCTTTGCTTCCTTTGGTTAGGAGAAGCAATCTTTTTTCATAAATGATTACAAATCAGAAATTCCTAGCCAAAAATAATCTGCTTTAATAAGAAATGATTGATTAAAATAAATACCTATCTATCGATCTGTCTATCTATCTTTCTATCTATCTATGTATATATATATATATATATATATATATATATATATATATATATATATATATATATAAAATCAGCTCACTTTACCATTTGCAGCTTATAACCATTTACCACCAGGGGTCACTACTAACAAAAAGCAGCCACTCCACTTCTAAATCTAGCCCCTAGAGTTGAGCAGAAGCATAAGATTCCCCACTGCTTCATTCCATTTTCCATTAGATTATAGATGTAAATTGTTTTTGATGGTATGGTCTGTGCAGATTGAAATATTCAGAGCATATTCTGACTTTTAGTTAACACATCAGTAAGCAATTTGGCCATCACTGAATTCAACATTTATCTCAATCGTAATAGACAAGGATAATGACAAATATAGTTTACAATGTTATTAAGTACATCATTTTATTTAATTGTGTGAATAAAAGGAATCGTCTCCCTGTCGGGGAATTGAACCCCGGTCTCCCGCGTGACAGGCGGGGATACTGACCACTATACTAACGAGGACATATTGGCTTCAGTTCAACAGTGCTCACCTCCATGCGGTTAGGGCATGCCCTCAATCAATTCACAGTATTGTAATAGGCAGCTTTGCTTCCTTTGGTTAGGAGAAGCAATCTTTTTTCATAAATGATTACAAATCAGAAATTCCTAGCCAAAAATAATCTGCTTTAATAAGAAATGATTGATTAAAATAAATACCTATCTATCGATCTATCTATCTTTCTATCTATCTATGTATATGTATATATATATATATATATATATACAATCAGCTCACTTTACCATTTGCAGCTTATAACCACTTACCACCAGGGGTCACTACTAACAAAAAGCATCCACTCCACTTCTAAATCTAGCCCCTAGAGTTGAGCAGAAGCATAAGATTCCCCACTGCTTCATTCCATTTTCCATTAGATTATAGATGTAAATTGTTTTTGATGGTATGGTCTGTGCAGATTGAAATATTCAGAGCATATTCTGACTTTTAGTTAACACATCAGTAAGCAATTTGGCCATCACTGAATTCAACGTTTATCTCAATCGTAATAGACGAGGATAATGACAAATATAGTTTACAATGTTATTAAGTACATCATTTTATTTAATTGTGTGAATAAAAGGAATCGTCTCCCCGTCGGGGAATTGAACCCCGGTCTCCCGCGTGACAGGCGGGGATACTGACCACTATACTAACGAGGACATATTGGCTTCAGTTCAACAGTGCTCACCTCCATGCGGTTAGGGCATGCCCTCAATCAATTCACAGTATTGTAATAGGCAGCTTTGCTTCCTTTGGTTAGGAGAAGCAATCTTTTTTCATAAATGATTACAAATCAGAAATTCCTAGCCAAAAATAATCTGCTTTAATAAGAAATGATTGATTAAAATAAATACCTATCTATCGATCTGTCTATCTATCTTTCTATCTATCTATGTATATGTATATATATATATATATATATATACAATCAGCTCACTTTACCATTTGCAGCTTATAACCACTTACCACCAGGGGTCACTACTAACAAAAAGCATCCACTCCACTTCTAAATCTAGCCCCTAGAGTTGAGCAGAAGCATAAGATTCCCCACTGCTTCATTCCATTTTCCATTAGATTATAGATGTAAATTGTTTTTGATGGTATGGTCTGTGCAGATTGAAACATTCAGAGCATATTCTGACTTTTAGTTAACACATCAGTAAGCTATTTGGCCATCACTGAATTCAACGTTTATCTCAATCGTAATAGACAAGGATAATGACAAATATAGTTTACAATGTTATTAAGTACATCATTTTATTTAATTGTGTGAATAAAAGGAATCGTCTCCCCGTCGGGGAATTGAACCCAGGTCTCCCGCGTGACAGGCGGGGATACTGACCACTATACTAACGAGGACATATTGGCTTCAGTTCAACAGTGCTCACCTCCATTCGGTTAGGGCATGCCCTCAATCAATTCACAGTATTGTAATAGGCAGCTTTGCTTCCTTTGGTTAGGAGAAGCAATCTTTTTTCATAAATGATCACAAATCAGAAATTCCTAGCCAAAAATAATCTGCTTTAATAAGAAATGATTGATTAAAATAAATACCTATCTATCGATCTGTCTATCTATCTTTCTATCTATCTATGTATATGTATATATATATATATATATATATATATATATACAATCAGCTCACTTTACCATTTGCAGCTTATAACCACTTACCACCAGGGGTCACTACTAACAAAAAGCATCCACTCCACTTCTAAATCTAGCCCCTAGAGTTGAGCAGAAGCATAAGATTCCCCACTACTTCATTCCATTTTCCATTAGATTATAGATGTAAATTGTTTTTGATGGTATGGTCTGTGCAGATTGAAATATTCAGAGCATATTCTGACTTTTAGTTAACACATCAGTAAGCTATTTGGCCATCACTGAATTCAACGTTTATCTCAATCGTAATAGACAAGGATAATGACAAATATAGTTTACAATGTTATTAAGTACATCATTTTATTTAATTGTGTGAATAAAAGGAATCGTCTCCCCGTCGGGGAATTGAACCCAGGTCTCCCGCGTGACAGGCGGGGATACTGACCACTATACTAACGAGGACATATTGGCTTCAGTACAACAGTGCTCACCTCCATGCGGTTAGGGCATGCCCTCAATCAATTCACAGTATTGTAATAGGCAGCTTTGCTTCCTTTGGTTAGGAGAAGCAATCTTTTTTCATAAATGATTACAAATCAGAAATTCCTAGCCAAAAATAATCTGCTTTAATAAGAAATGATTGATTAAAATAAATACCTATCTATCGATCTGTCTATCTATCTTTCTATCTATCTATGTATATGTATATATATATATATATATATACAATCAGCTCACTTCACCATTTGCAGCTTATAACCACTTACCACCAGGGGTCACTACTAACAAAAAGCATCCACTCCACTTCTAAATCTAGCCCCTAGAGTTGAGCAGAAGCATAAGATTCCCCACTGCTTCATTCCATTTTCCATTAGATTATAGATGTAAATTGTTTTTGATGGTATGGTCTGTGCAGATTGAAATATTCAGAGCATATTCTGACTTTTAGTTAACACATCAGTAAGCAATTTGGCCATCACTGAATTCAACGTTTATCTCAATCGTAATAGACAAGGATAATGACAAATATAGTTTACAATGTTATTAAGTACATAATTTTATTTAATTGTGTGAATAAAAGGAATCGTCTCCCCGTCGGGGAATTGAACCCCGGTCTCCCGCGTGACAGGCGGGGATACTGACCACTATACTAACGAGGACATATTGGCTTCAGTTCAACAGTGCTCACCTCCATGAGGTTAGGGCATGCCCTCAATCAATTCACAGTATTGTAATAGGCAGCTTTGCTTCTTTTCGTTAGGAGAAGCAATCTTTTTTCATAAATGATTACAAATCAGAAATTCCTAGCCAAAAATAATCTGCTTTATTAAGAAATGATTGATTAAAATAAATACCTATCTATCGATCTGTCTATCTATCTTTCTATCTATCTATGTATATATATATATATATATATATATATATATATATATATATATATATATATATATAAAATCAGCTCACTTTACCATTTGCAGCTTATAACCATTTACCACCAGGGGTCACTACTAACAAAAAGCAGCCACTCCACTTCTAAATCTAGCCCCTAGAGTTGAGCAGAAGCATAAGATTCCCCACTGCTTCATTCCATTTTCCATTAGATTATAGATGTAAATTGTTTTTGATGGTATGGTCTGTGCAGATTGAAATATTCAGAGCATATTCTGACTTTTAGTTAACACATCAGTAAGCAATTTGGCCATCACTGAATTCAACATTTATCTCAATCGTAATAGACAAGGATAATGACAAATATAGTTTACAATGTTATTAAGTACATCATTTTATTTAATTGTGTGAATAAAAGGAATCGTCTCCCTGTCGGGGAATTGAACCCCGGTCTCCCGCGTGATAGGCGGGGATACTGACCACTATACTAACGAGGACATATTGGCTTCAGTTCAACAGTGCTCACCTCCATGCGGTTAGGGCATGCCCTCAATCAATTCACAGTATTGTAATAGGCAGCTTTGCTTCCTTTGGTTAGGAGAAGCAATCTTTTTTCATAAATGATTACAAATCAGAAATTTCTAGCCAAAAATAATCTGCTTTAATAAGAAATGATTGATTAAAATAAATACCTATCTATCGATCTATCTATCTTTCTATCTATCTATGTATATGTATATATATATATATATATATATATATACAATCAGCTCACTTTACCATTTGCAGCTTATAACCACTTACCACCAGGGGTCACTACTAACAAAAAGCATCCACTCCACTTCTAAATCTAGCCCCTAGAGTTGAGCAGAAGCATAAGATTCCCCACTGCTTCATTCCATTTTCCATTAGATTATAGATGTAAATTGTTTTTGATGGTATGGTCTGTGCAGATTGAAATATTCAGAGCATATTCTGACTTTTAGTTAACACATCAGTAAGCAATTTGGCCATCACTGAATTCAACGTTTATCTCAATCGTAATAGACGAGGATAATGACAAATATAGTTTACAATGTTATTAAGTACATCATTTTATTTAATTGTGTGAATAAAAGGAATCGTCTCCCCGTCGGGGAATTGAACCCCGGTCTCCCGCGTGACAGGCGGGGATACTGACCACTATACTAACGAGGACATATTGGCTTCAGTTCAACAGTGCTCACCTCCATGCGGTTAGGGCATGCCCTCAATCAATTCACAGTATTGTAATAGGCAGCTTTGCTTCCTTTGGTTAGGAGAAGCAATCTTTTTTCATAAATGATTACAAATCAGAAATTCCTAGCCAAAAATAATCTGCTTTAATAAGAAATGATTGATTAAAATAAATACCTATCTATCGATCTGTCTATCTATCTTTCTATCTATCTATGTATATGTATATATATATATATATATATATATACAATCAGCTCACTTTACCATTTGCAGCTTATAACCACTTACCACCAGGGGTCACTACTAACAAAAAGCATCCACTCCACTTCTAAATCTAGCCCCTAGAGTTGAGCAGAAGCATAAGATTCCCCACTGCTTCATTCCATTTTCCATTAGATTATAGATGTAAATTGTTTTTGATGGTATGGTCTGTGCAGATTGAAATATTCAGAGCATATTCTGACTTTTAGTTAACACATCAGTAAGCAATTTGGCCATCACTGAATTCAACGTTTATCTCAATCGTAATAGACAAGGATAATGACAAATATAGTTTACAATGTTATTAAGTACATCATTTTATTTAATTGTGTGAATAAAAGGAATCGTCTCCCCGTCGGGGAATTGAAGCCCGGTCTCCCGCGTGACAGGCGGGGATACTGACCACTATACTAACGAGGACATATAGGCTTCAGTTCAACAGTGCTCACCTCCATGAGGTTAGGGCATGCCCTCAATCAATTCACAGTATTGTAATAGGCAGCTTTGCTTCCTTTGGTTAGGAGAAGCAATCTTTTTTCATAAATGATTACAAATCAGAAATTCCTAGCCAAAAATAATCTGCTTTAATAAGAAATGATTGATTAAAATAAATACCTATCTATCGATCTGTCTATCTATCTTTCTATCTATCTATGTATATGTATATATATATATATATATATACAATCAGCTCACTTCACCATTTGCAGCTTATAACCACTTACCACCAGGGGTCACTACTAACAAAAAGCATCCACTCCACTTCTAAATCTAGCCCCTAGAGTTGAGCAGAAGCATAAGATTCCCCACTGCTTCATTCCATTTTCCATTAGATTATAGATGTAAATTGTTTTTGATGGTATGGTCTGTGCAGATTGAAATATTCAGAGCATATTCTGACTTTTAGTTAACACATCAGTAAGCAATTTGGCCATCACTGAATTCAACGTTTATCTCAATCGTAATAGACAAGGATAATGACAAATATAGTTTACAATGTTATTAAGTACATAATTTTATTTAATTGTGTGAATAAAAGGAATCGTCTCCCCGTCGGGGAATTGAACCCCGGTCTCCCGCGTGACAGGCGGGGATACTGACCACTATACTAACGAGGACATATTGGCTTCAGTTCAACAGTGCTCACCTCCATGCGGTTAGGGCATGCCCTCAATCAATTCACAGTATTGTAATAGGCAGCTTTGCTTCCTTTGGTTAGGAGAAGCAATCTTTTTTCATAAATGATTACAAATCAGAAATTCCTAGCCAAAAATAATCTGCTTTAATAAGAAATGATTGATTAAAATAAATACCTATCTATCGATCTGTCTATCTATCTTTCTATCTATCTATGTATATGTATATATATATATATATATATATATACAATCAGCTCACTTTACCATTTGCAGCTTATAACCACTTACCACCAGGGGTCACTACTAACAAAAAGCATCCACTCCACTTCTAAATCTAGCCCCTAGAGTTGAGCAGAAGCATAAGATTCCCCACTGCTTCATTCCATTTTCCATTAGATTATAGATGTAAATTGTTTTTGATGGTATGGTCTGTGCAGATTGAAATATTCAGAGCATATTCTGACTTTTAGTTAACACATCAGTAAGCAATTTGGCCATCACTGAATTCAACGTTTATCTCAATCGTAATAGACAAGGATAATGACAAATATAGTTTACAATGTTATTAAGTACATCATTTTATTTAATTGTGTGAATAAAAGGAATCGTCTCCCCGTCGGGGAATTGAAGCCCGGTCTCCCGCGTGACAGGCGGGGATACTGACCACTATACTAACGAGGACATATAGGCTTCAGTTCAACAGTGCTCACCTCCATGAGGTTAGGGCATGCCCTCAATCAATTCACAGTATTGTAATAGGCAGCTTTGCTTCCTTTGGTTAGGAGAAGCAATCTTTTTTCATAAATGATTACAAATCAGAAATTCCTAGCCAAAAATAATCTGCTTTAATAAGAAATGATTGATTAAAATAAATACCTATCTATCGATCTGTCTATCTATCTTTCTATCTATCTATGTATATGTATATATATATATATATACAATCAGCTCACTTTACCATTTGCAGCTTATAACCACTTACCACCAGGGGTCACTACTAACAAAAAGCATCCACTCCACTTCTAAATCAAGCCCCTAGAGTTGAGCAGAAGCATAAGATTCCCCACTGCTTCATTCCATTTTCCATTAGATTATAGATGTAAATTGTTTTTGATGGTATGGTCTGTGCAGATTGAAATATTCAGAGCATATTCTGACTTTTAGTTAACACATCAGTAAGCAATTTGGCCATCACTGAATTCAACATTTATCTCAATCGTAATAGACAAGGATAATGACAAATATAGTTTACAATGTTATTAAGTACATCATTTTATTTAATTGTGTGAATAAAGGGAATCGTCTCCCCGTCGGGGAATTGAACCCCGGTCTCCCGCGTGACAGGCGGGGATACTGACCACTATACTAACGAGGACATATTGGCTTCAGTTCAACAGTGCTCACCTCCATGCGGTTAGGGCATGCCCTCAATCAATTCACAGTATTGTAATAGGCAGCTTTGCTTCTTTTCGTTAGGAGAAGCAATCTTTTTTCATAAATGATTACAAATCAGAAATTCCTAGCCAAAAATAATCTGCTTTATTAAGAAATGATTGATTAAAATAAATACCTATCTATCGATCTGTCTATCTATCTTTCTATCTATCTATGTATATATATATATATATATATATATATATATATATATATATATATATATATATATATAAAATCAGCTCACTTTACCATTTGCAGCTTATAACCATTTACCACCAGGGGTCACTACTAACAAAAAGCAGCCACTCCACTTCTAAATCTAGCCCCTAGAGTTGAGCAGAAGCATAAGATTCCCCACTGCTTCATTCCATTTTCCATTAGATTATAGATGTAAATTGTTTTTGATGGTATGGTCTGTGCAGATTGAAATATTCAGAGCATATTCTGACTTTTAGTTAACACATCAGTAAGCAATTTGGCCATCACTGAATTCAACATTTATCTCAATCGTAATAGACAAGGATAATGACAAATATAGTTTACAATGTTATTAAGTACATCATTTTATTTAATTGTGTGAATAAAAGGAATCGTCTCCCTGTCGGGGAATTGAACCCCGGTCTCCCGCGTGACAGGCGGGTATACTGACCACTATACTAACGAGGACATATTGGCTTCAGTTCAACAGTGCTCACCTCCATGCGGTTAGGGCATGCCCTCAATCAATTCACAGTATTGTAATAGGCAGCTTTGCTTCCTTTGGTTAGGAGAAGCAATCTTTTTTCATAAATGATTACAAATCAGAAATTCCTAGCCAAAAATAATCTGCTTTAATAAGAAATGATTGATTAAAATAAATACCTATCTATCGATCTATCTATCTTTCTATCTATCTATGTATATGTATATATATATATATATATATATATATACAATCAGCTCACTTTACCATTTGCAGCTTATAACCACTTACCACCAGGGGTCACTACTAACAAAAAGCATCCACTCCACTTCTAAATCTAGCCCCTAGAGTTGAGCAGAAGCATAAGATTCCCCACTGCTTCATTCCATTTTCCATTAGATTATAGATGTAAATTGTTTTTGATGGTATGGTCTGTGCAGATTGAAATATTCAGAGCATATTCTGACTTTTAGTTAACACATCAGTAAGCAATTTGGCCATCACTGAATTCAACGTTTATCTCAATCGTAATAGACGAGGATAATGACAAATATAGTTTACAATGTTATTAAGTACATCATTTTATTTAATTGTGTGAATAAAAGGAATCGTCTCCCCGTCGGGGAATTGAACCCCGGTCTCCCGCGTGACAGGCGGGGATACTGACCACTATACTAACGAGGACATATTGGCTTCAGTTCAACAGTGCTCACCTCCATGCGGTTAGGGCATGCCCTCAATCAATTCACAGTATTGTAATAGGCAGCTTTGCTTCCTTTGGTTAGGAGAAGCAATCTTTTTTCATAAATGATTACAAATCAGAAATTCCTAGCCAAAAATAATCTGCTTTAATAAGAAATGATTGATTAAAATAAATACCTATCTATCGATCTGTCTATCTATCTTTCTATCTATCTATGTATATGTATATATATATATATATATATATATACAATCAGCTCACTTTACCATTTGCAGCTTATAACCACTTACCACCAGGGGTCACTACTAACAAAAAGCATCCACTCCACTTCTAAATCTAGCCCCTAGAGTTGAGCAGAAGCATAAGATTCCCCACTGCTTCATTCCATTTTCCATTAGATTATAGATGTAAATTGTTTTTGATGGTATGGTCTGTGCAGATTGAAATATTCAGAGCATATTCTGACTTTTAGTTAACACATCAGTAAGCAATTTGGCCATCACTGAATTCAACGTTTATCTCAATCGTAATAGACAAGGATAATGACAAATATAGTTTACAATGTTATTAAGTACATCATTTTATTTAATTGTGTGAATAAAAGGAATCGTCTCCCCGTCGGGGAATTGAAGCCCGGTCTCCCGCGTGACAGGCGGGGATACTGACCACTATACTAACGAGGACATATAGGCTTCAGTTCAACAGTGCTCACCTCCATGAGGTTAGGGCATGCCCTCAATCAATTCACAGTATTGTAATAGGCAGCTTTGCTTCCTTTGGTTAGGAGAAGCAATCTTTTTTCATAAATGATTACAAATCAGAAATTCCTAGCCAAAAATAATCTGCTTTAATAAGAAATGATTGATTAAAATAAATACCTATCTATCGATCTGTCTATCTATCTTTCTATCTATCTATGTATATGTATATATATATATATATACAATCAGCTCACTTTACCATTTGCAGCTTATAACCACTTACCACCAGGGGTCACTACTAACAAAAAGCATCCACTCCACTTCTAAATCAAGCCCCTAGAGTTGAGCAGAAGCATAAGATTCCCCACTGCTTCATTCCATTTTCCATTAGATTATAGATGTAAATTGTTTTTGATGGTATGGTCTGTGCAGATTGAAATATTCAGAGCATATTCTGACTTTTAGTTAACACATCAGTAAGCAATTTGGCCATCACTGAATTCAACATTTATCTCAATCGTAATAGACAAGGATAATGACAAATATAGTTTACAATGTTATTAAGTACATCATTTTATTTAATTGTGTGAATAAAGGGAATCGTCTCCCCGTCGGGGAATTGAACCCCGGTCTCCCGCGTGACAGGCGGGGATACTGACCACTATACTAACGAGGACATATTGGCTTCAGTTCAACAGTGCTCACCTCCATGCGGTTAGGGCATGCCCTCAATCAATTCACAGTATTGTAATAGGCAGCTTTGCTTCCTTTGGTTAGGAGAAGCAATCTTTTTTCATAAATGATTACAAATCAGAAATTCCTAGCCAAAAATAATCTGCTTTAATAAGAAATGATTGATTAAAATAAATACCTATCTATCGATCTGTCTATCTATCTTTCTATCTATCTATGTATATGTATATATATATATATATATATATATACAATCAGCTCACTTTACCATTTGCAGCTTATAACCACTTACCACCAGGGGTCACTACTAACAAAAAGCATCCACTCCACTTCTAAATCTAGCCCCTAGAGTTGAGCAGAAGCATAAGATTCCCCACTGCTTCATTCCATTTTCCATTAGATTATAGATGTAAATTGTTTTTGATGGTATGGTCTGTGCAGATTAAAATATTCAGAGCATATTCTGACTTTTAGTTAACACATCAGTAAGCAATTTGGCCATCACTGAATTCAATGTTTATCTCAATCGTAATAGACAAGGATAATGACAAATATAGTTTACAATGTTATTAAGTACATAATTTTATTTAATTGTGTGAATAAAAGGAATCGTCTCCCCGTCGGGGAATTGAACCCCGGTCTCCCGCGTGACAGGCGGGGATACTGACCACTATACTAACGAGGACATATTGGCTTCAGTTCAACAGTGCTCACCTCCATGAGGTTAGGGCATGCCCTCAATCAATTCACAGTATTGTAATAGGCAGCTTTGCTTCTTTTCGTTAGGAGAAGCAATCTTTTTTCATAAATGATTACAAATCAGAAATTCCTAGCCAAAAATAATCTGCTTTATTAAGAAATGATTGATTAAAATAAATACCTATCTATCGATCTGTCTATCTATCTTTCTATCTATCTATGTATATATATATATATATATATATATATATATATATATATATATATATATATATATATATATATATATATATATATATATATATATATATATATATATATAAAATCAGCTCACTTTACCATTTGCAGCTTATAACCATTTACCACCAGGGGTCACTACTAACAAAAAGCAGCCACTCCACTTCTAAATCTAGCCCCTAGAGTTGAGCAGAAGCATAAGATTCCCCACTGCTTCATTCCATTTTCCAATAGATTATAGATGTAAATTGTTTTTGATGGTATGGTCTGTGCAGATTGAAATATTCAGAGCATATTCTGACTTTTAGTTAACACATCTGTAAGCAATTTGGCCATCACTGAATTCAACGTTTATCTCAATCGTAATAGACAAGGATAATGACAAATATAGTTTACAATGTTATTAAGTACATCATTTTATTTAATTGTGTGAATAAAAGGAAGCGTCTCCCCGTCGGGGAATTGAACCCCGGTGTCCCGCGTGATAGGCGGGGATACTGACCACTATACTAACGAGGACATATTGGCTTCAGTTCAACAGTGCTCACCTCCATGAGGTTAGGGCATGCCCTCAATCAATTCACAGTATTGTAATAGGCAGCTTTGCTTCTTTTCGTTAGGAGAAGCAATCTTTTTTCATAAATGATTACAAATCAGAAATTCCTAGCTAAAAATAATCTGCTTTATTAAGAAATGATTGATTAAAATAAATACCTATCTATCGATCTGTCTATCTATCTTTCTATCTATCTATGTATATATATATATATATATATATATATATATATATATATATATATATATATATATATAAAATCAGCTCACTTTACCATTTGCAGCTTATAACCATTTACCACCAGGGGTCACTACTAACAAAAAGCAGCCACTCCACTTCTAAATCTAGCCCCTAGAGTTGAGCAGAAGCATAAGATTCCCCACTGCTTCATTCCATTTTCCAATAGATTATAGATGTAAATTGTTTTTGATGGTATGGTCTGTGCAGATTGAAATATTCAGAGCTTATTCTGACTTTTAGTTAACACATCTGTAAGCAATTTGGCCATCACTGAATTCAACATTTATCTCAATCGTAATAGACAAGGATAATGACAAATATAGTTTACAATGTTATTAAGTACATCAATTTATTTAATTGTGTGAATAAAAGGAATCGTCTCCCCGTCGGGGAATTGAACCCCGGTCTCCCGCGTGACAGGTGGGGATACTGACCACTATACTAACGAGGGCATATTGGCTTTAGTTCAACAGTGCTCACCTCCATGAGGTTAGGGCATGCCCTCAATCAATTCACAGTATTGTAATAGGCAACTTCGCTTCTTTTCGTTAGGAGAAGCAATCTTTTTTCATAAATGATTACAAATCAGAAATTCCTAGCCAAAAATAATCTGCTTTATTAAGACATGATTGATTAAAATAAATACCTATCTATCGATCTGTCTATCTATCTTTCTATCTATCAGCTCACTTTACCATTTTCAGCTTATAACCATTTACCACCAGGGGTCACTACTAACAAAAAGCAGCCACTCCACTTCTAAATCTAGCCCCTAGAGTTGAGCAGAAGCATAAGATTCCCCACTGCTTCATTCCATTTTCCAATAGATTATAGATGTAAATTGTTTTTGATGGTATGGTCTGTGCAGATTGAAATATTCAGAGCATATTCTGACTTTTAGTTAACACATCAGTAAGCAATTTGGCCATCACTGAATTCAACGTTTATCTCAATCGTAATAGACAAGGATAATGACAAATATAGTTTACAATGTTATTAAGTACATCATTTTATTTAATTGTGTGAATAAAAGGAATCGTCTCCCCGTCGGGGAATTGAACCCCGGTCTCCCGCGTGACAGGCGGGGATACTGACCACTATACTAACGAGGACATATTGGCTTCAGTTCAACAGTGCTCACCTCCATGAGGTTAGGGCATGCCCTCAATCAATTCACAGTATTGTAATAGGCAGCTTTGCTTCTTTTGGTTAGGAGAAGCAATCTTTTTTCATAAATGATTACAAATCAGAAATTCCTAGCCAAAAATAATCTGCTTTATTAAGAAATGATTGATTAAAATAAATACCTATCTATCGATCTGTCTATCTATCTTTCTATCTATCAGCTCACTTTACCATTTGCAGCTTTTAACCATTTACCACCAGGGGTCACTACTAACAAAAAGCAGCCACTCCACTTCTAAATCTAGCCCCTAGAGTTGAGCAGAAGCATAAGATTCCCCACTGCTTCATTCCATTTTCCAATAGATTATAGATGTAAATTGTTTTTGATGGTATGGTCTGTGCAGATTGAAATATTCAGAGCATATTCTGACTTTTAGTTAACACATCAGTAAGCAATTTGGCCATCACTGAATTCAACGTTTATCTCAATCGTAATAGACAAGGATAATGACAAATATAGTTTACAATGTTATTAAGTACATCATTTTATTTAATTGTGTGAATAAAAGGAATCGTCTCCCCGTCGGGGAATTGAACCCCGGTCTCCCGCGTGACAGGCAGGGATACTGACCACTATACTAACGAGGACATATTGGCTTCAGTTCAACAGTGCTCACCTCCATGAGGTTAGGGCATGCCCTCAATCAATTCACAGTATTGTAATAGGCAGCTTTGCTTCTTTTGGTTAGGAGAAGCAATCTTTTTTCATAAATGATTACAAATCAGAAATTCCTAGCCAAAAATAATCTGCTTTATTAGGAAATGATTGATTAAAATAAATACCTATCTATCGATGTGTCTTTCTATCTTTCTATCTATCTATGTATATATATATATATATATATATATATATATATATATATATATATATATATATATATATATATATATATATAAAATCAGCTCACTTTACCATTTGCAGCTTATAACCATTTACCACCAGGGGTCACTACTAACAAAAAGCAGCCACTCCACTTCTAAATCTAGCCCCTAGAGTTGAGCAGAAGCATAATATTCCCCACTGCTTCATTCCATTTTCCAATAGATTATAGATGTAAATTGTTTTTGATGGTATGGTCTGTGCAGATTGAAATATTTAGAGCATATTCTGACTTTTAGTTAACACATCTGTAAGCAATTTGGCCATCACTGAATTCAACGTTTATCTCAATCGTAATAGACAAGGATAATGACAAATATAGTTTACAATGTTATTAAGTACATCATTTTATTTAATTGTGTGAATAAAAGGAATCGTCTCCTCGTCGGGGAATTGAACCCCGGTCTCCCGCGTGACAGGTGGGGATACTGACCACTATACTAACGAGGACATATTGGCTTTAGTTCAACAGTGCTCACCTCCATGAGGTTAGGGCATGCCCTCAATCAATTCACAGTATTGTAATAGGCAACTTTGCTTCTTTTCGTTAGGAGAAGCAATCTTTTTTCATAAATGATTACAAATCAGAAATTCCTAGCCAAATATAATCTGCTTTATTAAGACATGATTGATTAAAATAAATACCTATCTATCGATCTGTCTATCTATCTTTCTATCTATCAGCTCACTTTACCATTTTCAGCTTCTAACCATTTACCACCAGGGGTCACTACTAACAAAAAGCAGCCACTCCACTTCTAAGTCTAGCCCCTAGAGTTGAGCAGAAGCATAAGATTCCCCACTGCTTCATTCCATTTTCCAATAGATTATAGATGTAAATTGTTTTTGATGGTATGGTCTGTGCAGATTGAAATATTTAGAGCATATTCTGACTTTTAGTTAACACATCTGTAAGCAATTTGGCCATCACTGAATTCAACGTTTATCTCAATCGTAATAGACAAGGATAATGACAAATATAGTTTACAATGTTATTAAGTACATCATTTTATTTAATTGTGTGAATAAAAGGAAGAGTCTCCCCGTCGGGGAATTGAACCCCGGTCTCCCGCGTGACAGGCGGGGATACTGACCACTATACTAACGAAGACATATTGGCTTTAGTTCAACAGTGCTCACCTCCATGAGGTTAGGGCATGCCCTCAATCAATTCACAGTATTGTAATAGGCAGCTTTGCTTCTTTTCGTTAGGAGAAGCAATCTTTTTTCATAAATGATTACAAATCAGAAATTCCTAGCCAAAAATAATCTGCTTTATTAAGAAATGATTGATTAAAATAAATACTTATCTATCGATCTGTCTATCTATCTTTCTATCTATCTATGTATATATATATATATATATATATATATATATATATATATATATATATATATATATATATATATATACAATCAGCTCACTTTACCATTTGCAGCTTATAACCATTTACCACCAGGGGTCACTACTAACAAAAAGCAGCCACTCCACTTCTAAATCTAGCCCCTAGAGTTGAGCAGAAGCATAAGATTCCCCACTGCTTCATTCCATTTTCCAATAGATTATAGATGTAAATTGTTTTTGATGGTATGGTCTGTGCAGATTGAAATATTCAGAGCATATTCTGACTTTTAGTTAACACATCAGTAAGCAATTTGGCCATCACTGAATTCAACGTTTATCTCAATCGTAATAGACAAGGATAATGACAAATATAGTTTACAATGTTATTAAGTACATCATTTTATTTAATTGTGTGAATAAAAGGAATCGTCTCCCCGTCGGGGAATTGAACCCCGGTCTCCCGCGTGATAGGCGGGGATACTGACCACTATACTAACGAGGACATATTGGGTTCAGTTCAACAGTGCTCACCTCCATGAGGTTAGGGCATGCCCTCAATCAATTCACAGTATTGTAATAGGCAGCTTTGCTTCTTTTCGTTAGGAGAAGCAATCTTTTTTCATAAATGATTACAAATCAGAAATTCCTAGCCAAAAATAATCTGCTTTATTAAGAAATGATTGATTAAAATAAATACCTATCTATCGATCTGTCTATCTATCTTTCTATCTATCAGCTCACTTTACCATTTGCAGCTTATAACCATTTACCACCAGGGGTCACTACTAACAAAAAGCAGCCACTCCACTTCTAAATCTAGCCCCTAGAGTTGAGCAGAAGCATAAGATTCCCCACTGCTTCATTCCATTTTCCAATAGATTATAGATGTAAATTGTTTTTGATGGTATGGTCTGTGCAGATTGAAATATTCAGAGCATATTCTGACTTTTAGTTAACACATCAGTAAGCAATTTGGCCATCACTGAATTCAACGTTTATCTCAATCGTAATAGACAAGGATAATGACAAATATAGGTTAGGCTTCAAGTGGCACAGAACGCGGCGGCCAGGGCCATTTTTGGCCTAAGTAGACGCATCAGCGCCTCTGGGTTGTTGGTGACGCTACACTGGCTACCCATCCGCAAACGGATTGCCTTTAAGGCTCTGACCTTGGCCTATAAGGCTCTCCATGCGGTGGGAGCTAAACACCTTCAAAAAAGACTCTTTTTTTACCATCCCACTCGCGCGTTGAGGTCGGAATCTTTACTACTTGCGGCTGTTCCGCGTGTGAAGAGGGCTCGCCTAGGGGGCCGCTCCTTCAGTCTGCTGGCCCCACAGATGTGGAATTCCTTACCGCTCGCTTTGCGGGGGGCGACTACTCTTCTTGATTTTAGGAAAGGCCTCAAAACCTGGCTGTTTTCTCAATAGGTTTGCGTGTTGCCCCGTTTCTTCTGTGGACTTTTGAACTGTTTTCTCTGTGTTGTGTTATTCTGTAACCTGTTCACCTTACCAAAAGCGCCGGGATTCTCTTTTTGAGTAACCGTTGCGCTATACAAAAAAAATAAATAACATAACATAACATAACATAACATAACAATGTTATTAAGTACATCATTTTACTTAATTGTGTGAATAAAAGGAATTGTCTCCCCGTCGGGGAATTGAACCCCGGTCTCCCGCGTGACAGGCGGGGATACTGACCACTATACTAACGAGGACATATTGGCTTCAGTTCAACAGTGCTCACCTCCATGAGGTTAGGGCATGCCCTCAATCAATTCACAGTATTGTAATAGGCAGCTTTGCTTCTTTTCGTTAGGAGAAGCAATCTTTTTTCATAAATGATTACAAATCAGAAATTCCTAGCCAAAAATAATCTGCTTTATTAATAAATGATTGATTAAAATAAATACCTATCTATCGATCTGTCTATCTATCTTTCTATCTATCAGCTCACTTTACCATTTGCAGCTTATAACCATTTACCACCAGGGGTCACTACTAACAAAAAGCAGCCACTCCACTTCTAAATCTAGCCCCTAGAGTTGAGCAGAAGCATAATATTCCCCACTGCTTCATTCCATTTTCCAATAGATTATAGATGTAAATTGTTTTTGATGGTATGGTCTGTGCAGATTGAAATATTTAGAGCATATTCTGACTTTTAGTTAACACATCTGTAAGCAATTTGGCCATCACTGAATTCAACGTTTATCTCAATCGTAATAGACAAGGATAATGACAAATATAGTTTACAATGTTATTAAGTACATCATTTTATTTAATTGTGTGAATAAAAGGAATCGTCTCCTCGTCGGGGAATTGAACCCCGGTCTCCCGCGTGACAGGTGGGGATACTGACCACTATACTAACGAGGACATATTGGCTTTAGTTCAACAGTGCTCACCTCCATGAGGTTAGGGCATGCCCTCAATCAATTCACAGTATTGTAATAGGCAACTTCGCTTCTTTTCGTTAGGAGAAGCAATCTTTTTTCATAAATGATTACAAATCAGAAATTCCTAGCCAAATATAATCTGCTTTATTAAGACATGATTGATTAAAATAAATACCTATCTATCGATCTGTCTATCTATCTTTCTATCTATCAGCTCACTTTACCATTTTCAGCTTCTAACCATTTACCACCAGGGGTCACTACTAACAAAAAGCAGCCACTCCACTTCTAAGTCTAGCCCCTAGAGTTGAGCAGAAGCATAAGATTCCCCACTGCTTCATTCCATTTTCCAATAGATTATAGATGTAAATTGTTTTTGATGGTATGGTCTGTGCAGATTGAAATATTTAGAGCATATTCTGACTTTTAGTTAACACATCTGTAAGCAATTTGGCCATCACTGAATTCAACGTTTATCTCAATCGTAATAGACAAGGATAATGACAAATATAGTTTACAATGTTATTAAGTACATCATTTTATTTAATTGTGTGAATAAAAGGAAGAGTCTCCCCGTCGGGGAATTGAACCCCGGTCTCCCGCGTGACAGGCGGGGATACTGACCACTATACTAACGAGGACATATTGGCTTTAGTTCAACAGTGCTCACCTCCATGAGGTTAGGGCATGCCCTCAATCAATTCACAGTATTGTAATAGGCAGCTTTGCTTCTTTTCGTTAGGAGAAGCAATCTTTTTTCATAAATGATTACAAATCAGAAATTCCTAGCCAAAAATAATCTGCTTTATTAAGAAATGATTGATTAAAATAAATACTTATCTATCGATCTGTCTATCTATCTTTCTATCTATCTATGTATATATATATATATATATATATATATATATATATATATATATATATATATATACAATCAGCTCACTTTACCATTTGCAGCTTATAACCATTTACCACCAGGGGTCACTACTAACAAAAAGCAGCCACTCCACTTCTAAATCTAGCCCCTAGAGTTGAGCAGAAGCATAAGATTCCCCACTGCTTCATTCCATTTTCCAATAGATTATAGATGTAAATTGTTTTTGATGGTATGGTCTGTGCAGATTGAAATATTCAGAGCATATTCTGACTTTTAGTTAACACATCAGTAAGCAATTTGGCCATCACTGAATTCAACGTTTATCTCAATCGTAATAGACAAGGATAATGACAAATATAGTTTACAATGTTATTAAGTACATCATTTTATTTAATTGTGTGAATAAAAGGAATCGTCTCCCCGTCGGGGAATTGAACCCCGGTCTCCCGCGTGATAGGCGGGGATACTGACCACTATACTAACGAGGACATATTGGCTTCAGTTCAACAGTGCTCACCTCCATGAGGTTAGGGCATGCCCTCAATCAATTCACAGTATTGTAATAGGCAGCTTTGCTTCTTTTGGTTAGGAGAAGCAATCTTTTTTCATAAATGATTACAAATCAGAAATTCCTAGCCAAAAATAATCTGCTTTATTAAGAAATGATTGATTAAAATAAATACCTATCTATCGATCTGTCTATCTATCTTTCTATCTATCAGCTCACTTTACCATTTACAGCTTATAACCATTTACCACCAGGGTTCTCTACTAACAAAAAGCAGCCACTCCACTTCTAAATCTAGCCCCTAGAGTTGAGCAGAAGCATAAGATTCCCCACTGCTTCATTCCATTTTCCAATAGATTATAGATGTAAATTGTTTTTGATGGTATGGTCTGTGCAGATTGAAATATTCAGAGCATATTCTGACTTTTAGTTAACACATCAGTAAGCAATTTGGCCATCACTGAATTCAACGTTTATCTCAATCGTAATAGACAAGGATAATGACAAATATAGTTTACAATGTTATTAAGTACATCATTTTATTTAATTGTGTGAATAAAAGGAATCGTCTCCCCGTCTGGGAATTGAACCCCGGTCTCCCACGTGACAGGCAGGGATACTGACCACTATACTAACAAGGACATATTGGCTTCAGCTCAACAGTGCTCACCTCCATGAGGTTAGGGCATGCCCTCAATCAATTCACAGTATTGTAATAGGCAGCTTTGCTTCTTTTCGTTAGGAGAAGCAATCTTTTTTCATAAATGATTACAAATCAGAAATTCCTAGCCAAAAATAATCTGCTTTATTAAGAAATGATTGATTAAAATAAATACCTATCTATCGATCTGTCTTTCTATCTTTCTATCTATCTATGTATATATATATATATATATATATATATATATATATATATATATATATATATATATATATATATATATATATATATATATATATATATATATATATATATATAAAATCAGCTCACTTTACCATTTGCAGCTTATAACCATTTACCACCAGGGGTCACTACTAACAAAAAGCAGCCACTCCACTTCTAAATCTAGCCCCTAGAGTTGAGCAGAAGCATAAGATTCCCCACTGCTTCATTCCATTTTCCAATAGATTATAGATGTAAATTGTTTTTGATGGTATGGTCTGTGCAGATTGAAATATTCAGAGCATATTCTGACTTTTAGTTAACACATCAGTAAGCAATTTGGCCATCACTGAATTCAACGTTTATCTCAATCGTAATAGACAAGGATAATGACAAATATAGTTTACAATGTTATTAAGTACATCATTTTATTTAATTGTGTGAATAAAAGGAATTGTCTCCCCGTCGGGGAATTGAACCCCGGTCTCCCACGTGACAGGCGGGGATACTGACCACTATACTAATGAGGACATATTGGCTTCAGTTCAACAGTGCTCACCTCCATGAGGTTAGGGCATGCCCTCAATCAATTCACAGTATTGTAATAGGCAGCTTTGCTTCTTTTCGTTAGGAGAAGCAATCTTTTTTCATAAATGATTACAAATCAGAAATTCCTAGCCAAAAATAATCTGCTTTATTAATAAATGATTGATTAAAATAAATACCTATCTATCGATCTGTCTATCTATCTTTCTATCTATCAGCTCACTTTACCATTTGCAGCTTATAACCATTTACCACCAGGGGTCACTACTAACAAAAAGCAGCCACTCCACTTCTAACTCTAGCCCCTAGAGTTGAGCAGAAGCATAAGATTCCCCACTGCTTCATTCCATTTTCCAATAGATTATAGATGTAAATTGTTTTTGATGGTATGGTCTGTGCAGATTGAAATATTCAGAGCATATTCTGACTTTTAGTTAACACATCTGTAAGCAATTTGGCCATCACTGAATTCAACGTTTATCTCAATCGTAATAGACAAGGATAATGACAAATATAGCTTACAATGTTATTAAGTACATCATTTTATTTAATTGTGTGAATAAAAGGAACCGTCACCCCGTCGGGGAATTGAACCCCGGTCTCCCGCGTGACTGGCAGGGATACTGACCACTATACTAACGAGGACATATTGGCTTCAGTTCAACAGTGCTCACCTCCATGAGGTTAGGGCATGCCCTCAATCAATTCACAGTATTGTAATAGGCAGCTTTGCTTCTTTTCGTTAGGAGAAGCAATCTTTTTTCATAAATGATTACAAATCAGAAATTCCTAGCCAAAAATAATCTGCTTTATTAAGAAATGATTGATTAAAATAAATACCTATCTATCGATCTGTCTATCTATCTTTCTATCTATCAGCTCACTTTACCATTTGCAGCTTATAACCATTTACCACCAGGGGTCACTACTAACAAAAAGCAGCCACTCCACTTCTAAATCTAGCCCCTAGAGTTGAGCAGAAGCATAAGATTCCCCACTGCTTCATTCCATTTTCCAATAGATTATAGATGTAAATTGTTTTTGATGGTATGGTCTGTGCAGATTGAAATATTCAGAGCATATTCTGACTTTTAGTTAACACATCAGTAAGCAATTTGGCCATCACTGAATTCAACGTTTATCTCAATCGTAATAGACAAGGATAATGACAAATATAGTTTACAATGTTATTAAGTACATCATTTTATTTAATTGTGTGAATAAAAGGAATTGTCTCCCCGTCGGGGAATTGAACCCCGGTCTCCCACGTGACAGGCGGGGATACTGACCACTATACTAATGAGGACATATTGGCTTCAGCACAACAGTGCTCACCTCCATGAGGTTAGGGCATGCCCTCAATCAATTCACAGTATTGTAATAGGCAGCTTTGCTTCTTTTCGTTAGGAGAAGCAATCTTTTTTCATAAATGATTGCAAATCAGAAATTCCTAGCCAAAAATAATCTGCTTTATTAATAAATGATTGATTAAAATAAATACCTATCTATCGATCTGTCTATCTATCTTTCTATCTATCAGCTCACTTTACCATTTGCAGCTTATAACCATTTACCACCAGGGGTCACTACTAACAAAAAGCAGCCACTCCACTTCTAACTCTAGCCCCTAGAGTTGAGCAGAAGCATAAGATTCCCCACTGCTTCATTCCATTTTCCAATAGATTATAGATGTAAAGTGTTTTTGATGGTATGGTCTGTGCAGATTGAAATATTCAGAGCATATTCTGACTTTTAGTTAACACATCTGTAAGCAATTTGGCCATCACTGAATTCAACGTTTATCTCAATCGTAATAGACAAGGATAATGACAAATATAGCTTACAATGTTATTAAGTACATCATTTTATTTAATTGTGTGAATAAAAGGAATCGTCTCCCCGTCGGGGAATTGAACCCCGGTCTCCCGCGTGACTGGCAGGGATACTGACCACTATACTAACGAGGACATATTGGCTTCAGTTCAACAGTGCTCACCTCCATGAGGTTAGGGCATGCCCTCAATCAATTCACAGTATTGTAATAGGCAGCTTTGCTTCTTTTCGTTAGGAGAAGCAATCTTTTTTCATAAATGATTGCAAATCAGAAATTCCTAGCCAAAAATAATCTGCTTTATTAATAAATGATTGATTAAAATAAATACCTATCTATCGATCTGCCTATCTATCTTTCTATCTATCAGCTCACTTTACCATTTTCAGCTTCTAACCATTTACCACCAGGGGTCACTACTAACAAAAAGCAGCCACTCCACTTCTAACTCTAGCCCCTAGAGTTGAGCAGAAGCATAAGATTCCCCACTGCTTCATTCCATTTTCCAATAGATTATAGATGTAAATTGTTTTTGATGGTATGGTCTGTGCAGATTGAAATATTCAGAGCATATTCTGACTTTTAGTTAACACATCAGTAAGCAATTTGGCCATCACTGAATTCAACGTTTATCTCAATCGTAATAGACAAGGATAATGACAAATATAGTTTACAATGTTATTAAGTACATCATTTTATTTAATTGTGTGAATAAAAGGAATCGTCTCCCCGTCGGGGAATTGAACCCCGGTCTCCCGCGTGATAGGCGGGGATACTGACCACTATACTAACGAGGACATATTGGCTTCAGTTCAACAGTGCTCACCTCCATGAGGTTAGGGCATGCCCTCAATCAATTCACAGTATTGTAATAGGCAGCTTTGCTTCTTTTGGTTAGGAGAAGCAATCTTTTTTCATAAATGATTACAAATCAGAAATTCCTAGCCAAAAATAATCTGCTTTATTAAGAAATGATTGATTAAAATAAATACCTATCTATCGATCTGTCTATCTATCTTTCTATCTATCAGCTCACTTTACCATTTACAGCTTATAACCATTTACCACCAGGGTTCTCTACTAACAAAAAGCAGCCACTCCACTTCTAAATCTAGCCCCTAGAGTTGAGCAGAAGCATAAGATTCCCCACTGCTTCATTCCATTTTCCAATAGATTATATATGTAAATTGTTTTTGATGGTATGGTCTGTGCAGATTGAAATATTCAGAGCATATTCTGACTTTTAGTTAACACATCAGTAAGCAATTTGGCCATCACTGAATTCAACGTTTATCTCAATCGTAATAGACAAGGATAATGACAAATATAGTTTACAATGTTATTAAGTACATCATTTTATTTAATTGTGTGAATAAAAGGAATCGTCTCCCCGTCGGGGAATTGAAACCCGGTCTCCCGCGTGACAGGCGGGGATACTGACCACTATACTAACGAGGACATATTGGATTTAGTTCAACAGTGCTCACCTCCATGAGGATAGGGCATGCCCTCAATCAATTCACAGTATTGTAATAGGCAGCTTTGCTTCTTTTCGTTAGGAGAAGCAATCTTTTTTCATAAATGATTACAAATCAGAAATTCCTAGCCAAAAATAATCTGCTTTATTAAGACATGATTGATTAAAATAAATACCTATCTATCGATCTGTCTATCTATCTTTCTATCTATCAGCTCACTTTACCATTTTCAGCTTATAACCATTTACCACCAGGGGTCACTACTAACAAAAAGCAGCCACTCCACTTCTAAATCTAGCCCCTAGAGTTGAGCAGACGCATAAGATTCCCCACTGCTTCATTCCATTTTCCAATAGATTATAGATGTAAATTGTTTTTGATGGTATTGTCTGTGCAGATAGAAATATTCAGAGCATATTCTGACTTTTAGTTAACACATCAGTAAGCAATTTGGCCATCACTGAATTCAACGTTTATCTCAATCGTAATAGACAAGGATAATGACAAATATAGTTTACAATGTTATTAAGTACATCATTTTATTTAATTGTGTGAATAAAAGGAATCGTCTCCCCGTCGGGGAATTGAACCCCGGTCTCCCGCGTGACAGGCGGGGATACTGACCACTATACTAATGAGGACATATTGGCTTCAGTTCAACAGTGCTCACCTCCATGAGGTTAGGGCATGCCCTCAATCAATTCACAGTATTGTAATAGGCAGCTTTGCTTCTTTTGGTTAGGAGAAGCAATCGTTTTTCATAAATGATTACAAATCAGAAATTCCTATCCAAAAATAATCTGCTTTATTAAGAAATGATTGATTAAAATAAATACCTATCTATCGATCTGTCTATCTATCTTTCTATCTATCTATGTATATATATATATATATATATATATATATATATATATATATATATATATATATATATATATATATATATATACAATCAGCTCACTTTACCATTTGCAGCTTATAACCATTTACCATCAGGGGTCACTACTAACAAAAAGCAGCCACTCCACTTCTAACTCTAGCCCCTAGAGTTGAGCAGAAGCATAAGATTCCCCACTGCTTCATTCCATTTTCCAATAGATTATAGATGTAAATTGTTTTTGATGGTATGGTCTGTGCAGATTGAAATATTCAGAGCATATTCTGACTTTTAGTTAACACATCAGTAAGCAATTTGGCCATCACTGAATTCAACGTTTATCTCAATCGTAATAGACAAGGATAATGACAAATATAGTTTACAATGTTATTAAGTACATCATTTTATTTAATTGTGTGAATAAAAGGAATTGTCTCCCCGTCGGGGAATTGAACCCCGGTCTCCCACGTGACAGGCGGGGATACTGACCACTATACTAATGAGGACATATTGGCTTCAGTTCAACAGTGCTCACCTCCATGAGGTTAGGGCATGCCCTCAATCAATTCACAGTATTGTAATAGGCAGCTTTGCTTCTTTTCGTTAGGAGAAGCAATCTTTTTTCATAAATGATTACAAATCAGAAATTCCTAGCCAAAAATAATCTGCTTTATTAATAAATGATTGATTAAAATAAATACCTATCTATCGATCTGTCTATCTATCTTTCTATCTATCAGCTCACTTTACCATTTGCAGCTTATAACCATTTACCACCAGGGGTCACTACTAACAAAAAGCAGCCACTCCACTTCTAACTCTAGCCCCTAGAGTTGAGCAGAAGCATAAGATTCCCCACTGCTTCATTCCATTTTCCAATAGATTATAGATGTAAATTGTTTTTGATGGTATGGTCTGTGCAGATTGAAATATTCAGAGCATATTCTGACTTTTAGTTAACACATCTGTAAGCAATTTGGCCATCACTGAATTCAACGTTTATCTCAATCGTAATAGACAAGGATAATGACAAGTATAGCTTACAATGTTATTAAGTACATCATTTTATTTAATTGTGTGAATAAAAGGAACCGTCTCCCCGTCGGGGAATTGAACCCCGGTCTCCCGCGTGACTGGCAGGGATACTGACCACTATACTAACGAGGACATATTGGCTTCAGTTCAACAGTGCTCACCTCCATGAGGTTAGGGCATGCCCTCAATCAATTCACAGTATTGTAATAGGCAGCTTTGCTTCTTTTCGTTAGGAGAAGCAATCTTTTTTCATAAATGATTACAAATCAGAAATTCCTAGCCAAAAATAATCTGCTTTATTAAGAAATGATTGATTAAAATAAATACCTATCTATCGATCTGTCTATCTATCTTTCTATCTATCAGCTCACTTTACCATTTGCAGCTTATAACCATTTACCACCAGGGGTCACTACTAACAAAAAGCAGCCACTCCACTTCTAAATCTAGCCCCTAGAGTTGAGCAGAAGCATAAGATTCCCCACTGCTTCATTCCATTTTCCAATAGATTATAGATGTAAATTGTTTTTGATGGTATGGTCTGTGCAGATTGAAATATTCAGAGCATATTCTGACTTTTAGTTAACACATCAGTAAGCAATTTGGCCATCACTGAATTCAACGTTTATCTCAATCGTAATAGACAAGGATAATGACAAATATAGTTTACAATGTTATTAAGTACATCATTTTATTTAATTGTGTGAATAAAAGGAATTGTCTCCCCGTCGGGGAATTGAACCCCGGTCTCCCACGTGACAGGCGGGGATACTGACCACTATACTAATGAGGACATATTGGCTTCAGTTCAACAGTGCTCACCTCCATGAGGTTAGGGCATGCCCTCAATCAATTCACAGTATTGTAATAGGCAGCTTTGCTTCTTTTCGTTAGGAGAAGCAATCTTTTTTCATAAATGATTGCAAATCAGAAATTCCTAGCCAAAAATAATCTGCTTTATTAATAAATGATTGATTAAAATAAATACCTATCTATCGATCTGTCTATCTATCTTTCTATCTATCAGCTCACTTTACCATTTGCAGCTTATAACCATTTACCACCAGGGGTCACTACTAACAAAAAGCAGCCACTCCACTTCTAACTCTAGCCCCTAGAGTTGAGCAGAAGCATAAGATTCCCCACTGCTTCATTCCATTTTCCAATAGATTATAGATGTAAATTGTTTTTGATGGTATGGTCTGTGCAGATTGAAATATTCAGAGCATATTCTGACTTTTAGTTAACACATCTGTAAGCAATTTGGCCATCACTGAATTCAACGTTTATCTCAATCGTAATAGACAAGGATAATGACAAATATAGCTTACAATGTTATTAAGTACATCATTTTATTTAATTGTGTGAATAAAAGGAATCGTCTCCCCGTCGGGGAATTGAACCCCGGTCTCCCGCGTGACTGGCAGGGATACTGACCACTATACTAACGAGGACATATTGGCTTCAGTTCAACAGTGCTCACCTCCATGAGGTTAGGGCATGCCCTCAATCAATTCACAGTATTGTAATAGGCAGCTTTGCTTCTTTTCGTTAGGAGAAGCAATCTTTTTTCATAAATGATTACAAATCAGAAATTCCTAGCCAAAAATAATCTGCTTTATTAAGAAATGATTGATTAAAATAAATACCTATCTATCGATCTGTCTATCTATCTTTCTATCTATCAGCTCACTTTACCATTTGCAGCTTATAACCATTTACCACCAGGGGTCACTACTAACAAAAAGCAGCCACTCCACTTCTAAATCTAGCCCCTAGAGTTGAGCAGAAGCATAAGATTCCCCACTGCTTCATTCCATTTTCCAATAGATTATAGATGTAAATTGTTTTTGATGGTATGGTCTGTGCAGATTGAAATATTCAGAGCATATTCTGACTTTTAGTTAACACATCAGTAAGCAATTTGGCCATCACTGAATTCAACGTTTATCTCAATCGTAATAGACAAGGATAATGACAAATATAGTTTACAATGTTATTAAGTACATCATTTTATTTAATTGTGTGAATAAAAGGAATTGTCTCCCCGTCGGGGAATTGAACCCCGGTCTCCCACGTGACAGGTGGGGATACTGACCACTATACTAATGAGGACATATTGGCTTCAGTTCAACAGTGCTCACCTCCATGAGGTTAGGGCATGCCCTCAATCAATTCACAGTATTGTAATAGGCAGCTTTGCTTCTTTTCGTTAGGAGAAGCAATCTTTTTTCATAAATGATTACAAATCAGAAATTCCTAGCCAAAAATAATCTGCTTTATTAAGACATGATTGATTAAAATAAATACCTATCTATCGATCTGTCTATCTATCTTTCTATCTATCAGCTCACTTTACCATTTTCAGCTTATAACCATTTACCACCAGGGGTCACTACTAACAAAAAGCAGCCACTCCACTTCTAAGTCTAGCCCCTAGAGTTGAGCAGAAGCATAAGATTCCCCACTGCTTCATTCCATTTTCCAATAGATTATAGATGTAAATTGTTTTTGATGGTATGGTCTGTGCAGATTGAAATATTCAGAGCATATTCTGACTTTTAGTTAACACATCTGTAAGCAATTTGGCCATCACTGAATTCAACGTTTATCTCAATCGTAATAGACAAGGATAATGACAAATATAGTTTACAATGTTATTAAGTACATCATTTTATTTAATTGTGTGAATAAAAGGAATCGTCTCCCCGTCGGGGAATTGAACCCCGGTCTCCCGCATGACAGGCGGGGATACTGACCACTATACTAACAAGGACATATTGGCTTTAGTTCAACAGTGCTCACCTCCATGAGGTTAGGGCATGCCCTCAATCAATTCACAGTATTGTAATAGGCAGCTTTGCTTCTTTTCGTTAGGAGAAGCAATCTTTTTTCATAAATGATTACAAATCAGAAATTCCTAGCCAAAAATAATCTGCTTTATTAAGAAATGATTGATTAAAATAAATACCTATCTATCGATCTGTCTATCTATCTTTCTATCTATCAGCTCACTTTACCATTTGCAGCTTATAACCATTTACCACCAGGGGTCACTACTAACAAAAAGCAGCCACTCCACTTCTAAATCTAGCCCCTAGAGTTGAGCAGAAGCATAAGATTCCCCACTGCTTCATTCCATTTTCCAATAGATTATAGATGTAAATTATTTTTGATGGTATGGTCTGTGCAGATTGAAATATTCAGAGCATATTCTGACTTTTAGTTAACACATCAGTAAGCAATTTGGCCATCACTGAATTCAACATTTATCTCAATCGTAATAGACAAGGATAATGACAAATATAGTTTACAATGTTATTAAGTACATCATTTTATTTAATTGTGTGAATAAAAGGAATCGTCTCCCCGTCGGGGAATTGAACCCCGGTCTCCCGCGTGACAGGCGGGGATACTGACCACTATACTAACGAGGACATATTGGCTTTAGTTCAACAGTGCTCACCTCCATGAGGTTAGGGCATGCCCTCAATCAATTCACAGTATTGCAATAGGCAGCTTTGCTTATTTTCGTTAGGAGAAGCAATCTTTTTTCATAAATGATTACAAATCAGAAATTCCTAGCCAAAAATAATCTGCTTTATTAAGAAATGATTGATTAAAATAAATACCTATCTATCGATCTGTCTATCTATCTTTCTATCTATCAGCTCACTTTACCATTTGCAGCTTATAACCATTTACCACCAGGGGTCACTACTAACAAAAAGCAGCCACTCCACTTCTAAATCTAGCCCCTAGAGTTGAGCAGAAGCATAAGATTCCCCACTGCTTCATTCCATTTTCCAATAGATTATAGATGTAAATTGTTTTTGATGGTATGGTCTGTGCAGATTGAAATATTCAGAGCATATTCTGACTTTTAGTTAACACATCAGTAAGCAATTTGGCCATCACTGAATTCAACGTTTATCTCAATCGTAATAGACAAGGATAATGACAAATATAGTTTACAATGTTATTAAGTACATCATTTTATTTAATTGTGTGAATAAAAGGAATTGTCTCCCCGTCGGGGAATTGAACCCCGGTCTCCCACGTGACAGGCGGGGATACTGACCACTATACTAATGAGGACATATTGGCTTCAGTTCAACAGTGCTCACCTCCATGAGGTTAGGGCATGCCCTCAATCAATTCACAGTATTGTAATAGGCAGCTTTGCTTCTTTTCGTTAGGAGAAGCAATCTTTTTTCATAAATGATTGCAAATCAGAAATTCCTAGCCAAAAATAATCTGCTTTATTAATAAATGATTGATTAAAATAAATACCTATCTATCGATCTGTCTATCTATCTTTCTATCTATCAGCTCACTTTACCATTTGCAGCTTATAACCATTTACCACCAGGGGTCACTACTAACAAAAAGCAGCCACTCCACTTCTAACTCTAGCCCCTAGAGTTGAGCAGAAGCATAAGATTCCCCACTGCTTCATTCCATTTTCCAATAGATTATAGATGTAAATTGTTTTTGATGGTATGGTCTGTGCAGATTGAAATATTCAGAGCATATTCTGACTTTTAGTTAACACATCTGTAAGCAATTTGGCCATCACTGAATTCAACGTTTATCTCAATCGTAATAGACAAGGATAATGACAAATATAGCTTACAATGTTATTAAGTACATCATTTTATTTAATTGTGTGAATAAAAGGAATCGTCTCCCCGTCGGGGAATTGAACCCCGGTCTCCCGCGTGACTGGCAGGGATACTGACCACTATACTAACGAGGACATATTGGCTTCAGTTCAACAGTGCTCACCTCCATGAGGTTAGGGCATGCCCTCAATCAATTCACAGTATTGTAATAGGCAGCTTTGCTTCTTTTCGTTAGGAGAAGCAATCTTTTTTCATAAATGATTACAAATCAGAAATTCCTAGCCAAAAATAATCTGCTTTATTAAGAAATGATTGATTAAAATAAATACCTATCTATCGATCTGTCTATCTATCTTTCTATCTATCAGCTCACTTTACCATTTGCAGCTTATAACCATTTACCACCAGGGGTCACTACTAACAAAAAGCAGCCACTCCACTTCTAAATCTAGCCCCTAGAGTTGAGCAGAAGCATAAGATTCCCCACTGCTTCATTCCATTTTCCAATAGATTATAGATGTAAATTGTTTTTGATGGTATGGTCTGTGCAGATTGAAATATTCAGAGCATATTCTGACTTTTAGTTAACACATCAGTAAGCAATTTGGCCATCACTGAATTCAACGTTTATCTCAATCGTAATAGACAAGGATAATGACAAATATAGTTTACAATGTTATTAAGTACATCATTTTATTTAATTGTGTGAATAAAAGGAATTGTCTCCCCGTCGGGGAATTGAACCCCGGTCTCCCACGTGACAGGCGGGGATACTGACCACTATACTAACGAGGACATATTGGCTTCAGTTCAACAGTGCTCACCTCCATGAGGTTAGGGCATGCCCTCAATCAATTCACAGTATTGTAATAGGCAGCTTTGCTTCTTTTGGTTAGGAGAAGCAATCTTTTTTCATAAATAATTACAAATCAGAAATTCCTAGCCAAAAATAATCTGCTTTATTAAGACATGATTGATTAAAATAAATACCTATCTATCGATCTGTCTATCTATCTTTCTATCTATCAGCTCACTTTACCATTTTCAGCTTATAACCATTTACCACCAGGGGTCACTACTAACAAAAAGCAGCCACTCCACTTCTAAGTCTAGCCCCTAGAGTTGAGCAGAAGCATAAGATTCCCCACTGCTTCATTCCATTTTCCAATAGATTATAGATGTAAATTGTTTTTGATGGTATGGTCTGTGCAGATTGAAATATTCAGAGCATATTCTGACTTTTAGTTAACACATCTGTAAGCAATTTGGCCATCACTGAATTCAACGTTTATCTCAATCGTAATAGACAAGGATAATGACAAATATAGTTTACAATGTTATTAAGTACATCATTTTATTTAATTGTGTGAATAAAAGGAATCGTCTCCCCGTCGGGGAATTGAACCCCGGTCTCCCGCATGACAGGCGGGGATACTGACCACTATACTAACAAGGACATATTGGCTTTAGTTCAACAGTGCTCACCTCCATGAGGTTAGGGCATGCCCTCAATCAATTCACAGTATTGTAATAGGCAGCTTTGCTTCTTTTCGTTAGGAGAAGCAATCTTTTTTCATAAATGATTACAAATCAGAAATTCCTAGCCAAAAATAATCTGCTTTATTAAGAAATGATTGATTAAAATAAATACCTATCTATCGATCTGTCTATCTATCTTTCTATCTATCAGCTCACTTTACCATTTGCAGCTTATAACCATTTACCACCAGGGGTCACTACTAACAAAAAGCAGCCACTCCACTTCTAAATCTAGCCCCTAGAGTTGAGCAGAAGCATAAGATTCCCCACTGCTTCATTCCATTTTCCAATAGATTATAGATGTAAATTGTTTTTGATGGTATGGTCTGTGCAGATTGAAATATTCAGAGCATATTCTGACTTTTAGTTAACACATCAGTAAGCAATTTGGCCATCACTGAATTCAACATTTATCTCAATCGTAATAGACAAGGATAATGACAAATATAGTTTACAATGTTATTAAGTACATCATTTTATTTAATTGTGTGAATAAAAGGAATCGTCTCCTCGTCGGGGAATTGAACCCCGGTCTCCCGCGTGACAGGTGGGGATACTGACCACTATACTAACGAGGACATATTGGCTTTAGTTCAACAGTGCTCACCTCCATGAGGTTAGGGCATGCCCTCAATCAATTCACAGTATTGTAATAGGCAACTTCGCTTCTTTTCGTTAGGAGAAGCAATCTTTTTTCATAAATGATTACAAATCAGAAATTCCTAGCCAAATATAATCTGCTTTATTAAGACATGATTGATTAAAATAAATACCTATCTATCGATCTGTCTATCTATCTTTCTATCTATCAGCTCACTTTACCATTTTCAGCTTCTAACCATTTACCACCAGGGGTCACTACTAACAAAAAGCAGCCACTCCACTTCTAAGTCTAGCCCCTAGAGTTGAGCAGAAGCATAAGATTCCCCACTGCTTCATTCCATTTTCCAATAGATTATAGATGTAAATTGTTTTTGATGGTATGGTCTCTGCAGATTGAAATATTCAGAGCATATTCTGACTTTTAGTTAACACGTCTGTAAGCAATTTGGCCATCACTGAATTCAACGTTTATCTCAATCGTAATAGACAAGGATAATGACAAATATAGTTTACAATGTTATTAAGTACATCATTTTATTTAATTGTGTGAATAAAAGGAATCGTCTCCCCGTCGGGGAATTGAACCCCGGTCTCCCGCGTGACAGGCGGGGATACTGACCACTATACTAACGAGGACATATTGGCTTTAGTTCAACAGTGCTAACCTCCATGAGGTTAGGGCATGCCCTCAATCAATTCACAGTATTGCAATAGGCAGCTTTGCTTATTTTCGTTAGGAGAAGCAATCTTTTTTCATAAATGATTACAAATCAGAAATTCCTAGCCAAAAATAATCTGCTTTATTAAGAAATGATTGATTAAAATAAATACCTATCTATCGATCTGTCTATCTATCTTTCTATCTATCAGCTCACTTTACCATTTGCAGCTTATAACCATTTACCACCAGGGGTCACTACTAACAAAAAGCAGCCACTCCACTTCTAAATCTAGCCCCTAGAGTTGAGCAGAAGCATAAGATTCCCCACTGCTTCATTCCATTTTCCAATAGATTAT
>NC_140585.1:108971103-109026103 GCF_964204655.1 Triturus cristatus | reverse complement strand
TCATACAGTCAAATCTTGCAGAAGTGGGGATGTAGCTCAGTGGTAGAGCGCATGCTTTGCATGTATGAGGCCCCGGGTTCAATCCCCGGCATCTCCAGACTTTTGCCATGCTTACCTTGGATTTTGGGCAGAAAGCTAGGCTGGCATCATGATGAAGGAAGAGATATGTCCTCCAACCGGGAAGAGGACCCCGCTTAATCTGTCAGACGTTTGCCTTGAAAAATCCCATGAAATGGGGCTATCTCATTTTTGATGATTATAGATCAAAAGAATCCTACTTGTTGAAGACATCAAAGTGATGATTCATCTTGACAACCATAATGCTTTGATGATAGAAATCTGTCGCATCTCTCTTGATCATTGGTAAGGGTTCTTCTTCTAAACCAAAGACTCTTTACAGTAGCTTTTAGAAAAACGGAATATTTTGTTTATCTCAATCACCTTCAATCTACAGATTTTTCCGTTCTCTTTCCTTTTGAAAATGCATCCAAAATGCACGTTCTTGATGCTGGGTGCTTAGTAATGACTCCCATAACTTTCTGTCATTTCTTTCATGGTTCCGCGCAGCCATCCATTTGCCACCAATGCTGCCCAAGGTCTTTGTATCAAAGTTCCTTTCCTTTCTGTAAAATTGAAATTTGGAGCACCCCTGTTTATCCCCAAGCCAAGACAGAACATGAACTTTGGTCTGAAATCCTCCTTTGGGGTGATAAGACGTACCTTACAGTGTGCTCTAAGAACTGGTGACTTTGAGAGGGAGCTGCAGGTAATGTTCATGATTTTCATCGATCTGCTCCTGATCCCCACCCCCACAACCTTTCTTGAGCGAGAGATAATTACAGCGCTGAAAGATACTTCAGCCACTCCTTCGATAGCTCAGTTGGTAGAGCGGAGGACTGTAGCATAAAGTCAGACATCCTTAGGTCGCTGTTTCAAATCTGGCTCGAAGGATTTTGTGCTTCGATTTCCATATCTTTCACTTTTATTCAAACAATACCTTCCATTGATTATGATCGAGACTTTGCAGTCCCTGGGTTTCAGGGACTCCTTGCATCCATCAAACAGCTCGAGTGCAAAAGTGGGGATGTAGCTCAGTGGTAGAGCGCATGCTTCGCATGTATGAGGTCCCGGGTTCAATCCCCGGCATCTCCAGGAGCCTCTGTTCCTTATCTTGGCTTTTTTCCAGAAGGCTAGCCTGCCATCATGCAGAAAGAAGAAGTTTGTCATGCAGTTGGGGTGAGAGCCCCACTTAAATAGTCAGACATTTGCTTTGGAAAAATCTTTGAACTAGGCATAGTTTGCGCATTTCAAGAAAATCGGAGAATTTTGCATTCCAAAAGAAGGAAATAAATGCCCTCTCTGAGGATCGAACTCAGGACCTTCAGATTATGAGACTGACGCGCTGCCTACTGCGCTAAGAAGGCTGTATATAGGCATCTGTACATAAGACCATGAAGATCATCCAGGTACAAGGCTGAAGGATTTTCCTGACTGACATTGTATACTGCAGAGTCGAATGGGGTGATGTGGCCGTCGGTTCAATGCAGGGTTTCCAATCATACAGTCAAATCTTGCAGAAGTGGGGATGTAGCTCAGTGGTAGAGCGCATGCTTTGCATGTATGAGGCCCCGGGTTCAATCCCCGGCATCTCCAGACTTTTGCCATGCTTACCTTGGATTTTGGGCAGAAAGCTAGGCTGGCATCATGATGAAGGAAGAGATATGTCCTCCAACCGGGAAGAGGACCCGCTTAATCTGTCAGACGTTTGCCTTGAAAAATCCCATGAAATGGGGCTATCTCATTTTTGATGATTATAGATCAAAAGAATCCTACTTGTTGAAGACATCAAAGTGATGATTCATCTTGACAACCATAATGCTTTGATGATAGAAATCTGTCGCATCTCTCTTGATCATTGGTAAGGGTTCTTCTTCTAAACCAAAGACTCTTTACAGTAGCTTTTAGAAAAACGGAATATTTTGTTTATCTCAATCACCTTCAATCTACAGATTTTTCCGTTCTCTTTCCTTTTGAAAATGCATCCAAAATGCACGTTCTTGATGCTGGGTGCTTAGTAATGACTCCCATAACTTTCTGTCATTTCTTTCATGGTTCCGCGCAGCCATCCATTTGCCACCAATGCTGCCCAAGGTCTTTGTATCAAAGTTCCTTTCCTTTCTGTAAAATTGAAATTTGGAGCACCCCTGCTTATCCCCAAGCCAAGACAGAACATGAACTTTGGTCTGAAATCCTCCTTTGGGGTGATAAGACGTACCTTACAGTGTGCTCTAAGAACTGGTGACTTTGAGAGGGAGCTGCAGGTAATGTTCATGATTTTCATCGATCTGCTCCTGATCCCCACCCCCACAACCTTTCTTGAGCGAGAGATAATTACAGCGCTGAAAGATACTTCAGCCACTCCTTCGATAGCTCAGTTGGTAGAGCGGAGGACTGTAGCATAAAGTCAGACATCCTTAGGTCGCTGGTTCAAATCTGGCTCGAAGGATTTTGTGCTTCGATTTCCATATCTTTCACTTTTATTCAAACAATACCTTCCATTGATTATGATCGAGACTTTGCAGTCCCTGGGTTTCAGGGACTCCTTGCATCCATCAAACAGCTCGAGTGCAAAAGTGGGGATGTAGCTCAGTGGTAGAGCGCATGCTTCGCATGTATGAGGTCCCGGGTTCAATCCCTGGCATCTCCAGGAGCCTCTGTTCCTTATCTTGGCTTTTTTCCAGAAGGCTAGCCTGCCATCATGCAGAAAGAAGAAGTTTGTCATGCAGTTGGGGTGAGAGCCCCACTTAAATAGTCAGACATTTGCTTTGGAAAAATCTTTGAACTAGGCATAGTTTGCGCATTTCAAGAAAATCGGAGAATTTTGCATTCCAAAAGAAGGAAATAAATGCCCTCTCTGAGGATCGAACTCAGGACCTTCAGATTATGAGACTGACGCGCTGCCTACTGCGCTAAGAAGGCTGTATATAGGCATCTGTACATAAGACCATGAAGATCATCCAGGTACAAGGCTGAAGGATTTTCCTGACTGACATTGTATACTGCAGAGTCGAATGGGGTGATGTGGCCGTCGGTTCAATGCAGGGTTTCCAATCATACAGTCAAATCTTGCAGAAGTGGGGATGTAGCTCAGTGGTAGAGCGCATGCTTTGCATGTATGAGGCCCCGGGTTCAATCCCCGGCATCTCCAGACTTTTGCCATGCTTACCTTGGATTTTGGGCAGAAAGCTAGGCTGGCATCATGATGAAGGAAGAGATATGTCCTCCAACCGGGATGAGGACCCCGCTTAATCTGTCAGACGTTTGCCTTGAAAAATCCCATGAAATGGGGCTATCTCATTTTTGATGATTATAGATCAAAAGAATCCTACTTGTTGAAGACATCAAAGTGATGATTCATCTTGACAACCATAATGCTTTGATGATAGAAATCTGTCGCATCTCTCTTGATCATTGGTAAGGGTTCTTCTTCTAAACCAAAGACTCTTTACAGTAGCTTTTAGAAAAACGGAATATTTTGTTTATCTCAATCACCTTCAATCTACAGATTTTTCCGTTCTCTTTCCTTTTGAAAATGCATCCAAAATGCACGTTCTTGATGCTGGGTGCTTAGTAATGACTCCCATAACTTTCTGTCATTCTTTCATGGTTCCGCGCAGCCATCCATTTGCCACCAATGCTGCCCAAGGTCTTTGTATCAAAGTTCCTTTCCTTTCTGTAAAATTGAAATTTGGAGCACCCCTGCTTATCCCCAAGCCAAGACAGAACATGAACTTTGGTCTGAAATCCTCCTTTGGGGTGATAAGACGTACCTTACAGTGTGCTCTAAGAACTGGTGACTTTGAGAGGGAGCTGCAGGTAATGTTCATGATTTTCATCGATCTGCTCCTGATCCCCACCCCCACAACCTTTCTTGAGCGAGAGATAATTACAGCGCTGAAAGATACTTCAGCCACTCCTTCGATAGCTCAGTTGGTAGAGCGGAGGACTGTAGCATAAAGTCAGACATCCTTAGGTCGCTGGTTCAAATCTGGCTCGAAGGATTTTGTGCTTCGATTTCCATATCTTTCACTTTTATTCAAACAATACCTTCCATTGATTATGATCGAGACTTTGCAGTCCCTGGGTTTCAGGGACTCCTTGCATCCATCAAACAGCTCGAGTGCAAAAGTGGGGATGTAGCTCAGTGGTAGAGCGCATGCTTCGCATGTATGAGGTCCCGGGTTCAATCCCCGGCATCTCCAGGAGCCTCTGTTCCTTATCTTGGCTTTTTTCCAGAAGGCTAGCCTGCCATCATGCAGAAAGAAGAAGTTTGTCATGCAGTTGGGGTGAGAGCCCCACTTAAATAGTCAGACATTTGCTTTGGAAAAATCTTTGAACTAGGCATAGTTTGCGCATTTCAAGAAAATCGGAGAATTTTGCATTCCAAAAGAAGGAAATAAATGCCCTCTCTGAGGATCGAACTCAGGACCTTCAGATTATGAGACTGACGCGCTGCCTACTGCGCTAAGAAGGCTGTATATAGGCATCTGTACATAAGACCATGAAGATCATCCAGGTACAAGGCTGAAGGATTTTCCTGACTGACATTGTATACTGCAGAGTCGAATGGGGGGATGTGGCCGTCGGTTCAATGCAGGGTTTCCAATCATACAGTCAAATCTTGCAGAAGTGGGGATGTAGCTCAGTGGTAGAGCGCATGCTTTGCATGTATGAGGCCCCGGGTTCAATCCCCGGCATCTCCAGACTTTTGCCATGCTTACCTTGGATTTTGGGCAGAAAGCTAGGCTGGCATCATGATGAAGGAAGAGATATGTCCTCCAACCGGGAAGAGGACCCGCTTAATCTGTCAGACGTTTGCCTTGAAAAATCCCATGAAATGGGGCTATCTCATTTTTGATGATTATAGATCAAAAGAATCCTACTTGTTGAAGACATCAAAGTGATGATTCATCTTGACAACCATAATGCTTTGATGATAGAAATCTGTCGCATCTCTCTTGATCATTGGTAAGGGTTCTTCTTCTAAACCAAAGACTCTTTACAGTAGCTTTTAGAAAAACGGAATATTTTGTTTATCTCAATCACCTTCAATCTACAGATTTTTCCGTTCTCTTTCCTTTTGAAAATGCATCCAAAATGCACGTTCTTGATGCTGGGTGCTTAGTAATGACTCCCATAACTTTCTGTCATTTCTTTCATGGTTCCGCGCAGCCATCCATTTGCCACCAATGCTGCCCAAGGTCTTTGTATCAAAGTTCCTTTCCTTTCTGTAAAATTGAAATTTGGAGCACCCCTGCTTATCCCCAAGCCAAGACAGAACATGAACTTTGGTCTGAAATCCTCCTTTGGGGTGATAAGACGTACCTTACAGTGTGCTCTAAGAACTGGTGACTTTGAGAGGGAGCTGCAGGTAATGTTAATGATTTTCATCGATCTGCTCCTGATCCCCACCCCCACAACCTTTCTTGAGCGAGAGATAATTACAGCGCTGAAAGATACTTCAGCCACTCCTTCGATAGCTCAGTTGGTAGAGCGGAGGACTGTAGCATAAAGTCAGACATCCTTAGGTCGCTGGTTCAAATCAGGCTCGAAGGATTTTGTGCTTCGATTTCCATATCTTTCACTTTTATTCAAACAATACCTTCCATTGATTATGATCGAGACTTTGCAGTCCCTGGGTTTCAGGGATTCCTTGCATCCATCAAACAGCTCGAGTGCAAAAGTGGGGATGTAGCTCAGTGGTAGAGCGCATGTTTTGCATGTATGAGGTCCCGGGTTCAATCCCCGGCATCTCCAGGAGCCTCTGTTCCTTATCTTGGCTTTTTTCCAGAAGGCTAGCCTGCCATCATGCAGAAAGAAGAAGTTTGTCATGCAGTTGGGGTGAGAGCCCCACTTAAATAGTCAGACATTTGCTTTGGAAAAATCTTTGAACTAGGCATAGTTTGCGCATTTCAAGAAAATCGGAGAATTTTGCATTCCAAAAGAAGGAAATAAATGCCCTCTCTGAGGATCGAACTCAGGACCTTCAGATTATGAGACTGACGCGCTGCCTACTGCGCTAAGAAGGCTGTATATAGGCATCTGTACATAAGACCATGAAGATCATCCAGGTACAAGGCTGAAGGATTTTCCTGACTGACATTGTATACTGCAGAGTCGAATGGGGTGATGTGGCCGTCGGTTCAATGCAGGGTTTCCAATCATACAGTCAAATCTTGCAGAAGTGGGGATGTAGCTCAGTGGTAGAGCGCATGCTTTGCATGTATGAGGCCCCGGGTTCAATCCCCGGCATCTCCAGACTTTTGCCATGCTTACCTTGGATTTTGGGCAGAAAGCTAGGCTGGCATCATGATGAAGGAAGAGATATGTCCTCCAACCGGGATGAGGACCCCGCTTAATCTGTCAGACGTTTGCCTTGAAAAATCCCATGAAATGGGGCTATCTCATTTTTGATGATTATAGATCAAAAGAATCCTACTTGTTGAAGACATCAAAGTGATGATTCATCTTGACAACCATAATGCTTTGATGATAGAAATCTGTCGCATCTCTCTTGATCATTGGTAAGGGTTCTTCTTCTAAACCAAAGACTCTTTACAGTAGCTTTTAGAAAAACGGAATATTTTGTTTATCTCAATCACCTTCAATCTACAGATTTTTCCGTTCTCTTTCCTTTTGAAAATGCATCCAAAATGCACGTTCTTGATGCTGGGTGCTTAGTAATGACTCCCATAACTTTCTGTCATTTCTTTCATGGTTCCGCGCAGCCATCCATTTGCCACCAATGCTGCCCAAGGTCTTTGTATCAAAGTTCCTTTCCTTTCTGTAAAATTGAAATTTGGAGCACCCCTGCTTATCCCCAAGCCAAGACAGAACATGAACTTTGGTCTGAAATCCTCCTTTGGGGTGATAAGACGTACCTTACAGTGTGCTCTAAGAACTGGTGACTTTGAGAGGGAGCTGCAGGTAATGTTCATGATTTTCATCGATCTGCTCCTGATCCCCACCCCCACAACCTTTCTTGAGCGAGAGATAATTACAGCGCTGAAAGATACTTCAGCCACTCCTTCGATAGCTCAGTTGGTAGAGCGGAGGACTGTAGCATAAAGTCAGACATCCTTAGGTCGCTGGTTCAAATCTGGCTCGAAGGATTTTGTGCTTCGATTTCCATATCTTTCACTTTTATTCAAACAATACCTTCCATTGATTATGATCGAGACTTTGCAGTCCCTGGGTTTCAGGGACTCCTTGCATCCATCAAACAGCTCGAGTGCAAAAGTGGGGATGTAGCTCAGTGGTAGAGCGCATGCTTCGCATGTATGAGGTCCCGGGTTCAATCCCCGGCATCTCCAGGAGCCTCTGTTCCTTATCTTGGCTTTTTTCCAGAAGGCTAGCCTGCCATCATGCAGAAAGAAGAAGTTTGTCATGCAGTTGGGGTGAGAGCCCCACTTAAATAGTCAGACATTTGCTTTGGAAAAATCTTTGAACTAGGCATAGTTTGCGCATTTCAAGAAAATCGGAGAATTTTGCATTCCAAAAGAAGGAAATAAATGCCCTCTCTGAGGATCGAACTCAGGACCTTCAGATTATGAGACTGACGCGCTGCCTACTGCGCTAAGAAGGCTGTATATAGGCATCTGTACATAAGACCATGAAGATCATCCAGGTACAAGGCTGAAGGATTTTCCTGACTGACATTGTATACTGCAGAGTCGAATGGGGTGATGTGGCCGTCGGTTCAATGCAGGGTTTCCAATCATACAGTCAAATCTTGCAGAAGTGGGGATGTAGCTCAGTGGTAGAGCGCATGCTTTGCATGTATGAGGCCCCGGGTTCAATCCCCGGCATCTCCAGACTTTTGCCATGCTTACCTTGGATTTTGGGCAGAAAGCTAGGCTGGCATCATGATGAAGGAAGAGATATGTCCTCCAACCGGGAAGAGGACCCGCTTAATCTGTCAGACGTTTGCCTTGAAAAATCCCATGAAATGGGGCTATCTCATTTTTGATGATTATAGATCAAAAGAATCCTACTTGTTGAAGACATCAAAGTGATGATTCATCTTGACAACCATAATGCTTTGATGATAGAAATCTGTCGCATCTCTCTTGATCATTGGTAAGGGTTCTTCTTCTAAACCAAAGACTCTTTACAGTAGCTTTTAGAAAAACGGAATATTTTGTTTATCTCAATCACCTTCAATCTACAGATTTTTCCGTTCTCTTTCCTTTTGAAAATGCATCCAAAATGCACGTTCTTGATGCTGGGTGCTTAGTAATGACTCCCATAACTTTCTGTCATTTCTTTCATGGTTCCGCGCAGCCATCCATTTGCCACCAATGCTGCCCAAGGTCTTTGTATCAAAGTTCCTTTCCTTTCTGTAAAATTGAAATTTGGAGCACCCCTGCTTATCCCCAAGCCAAGACAGAACATGAACTTTGGTCTGAAATCCTCCTTTGGGGTGATAAGACGTACCTTACAGTGTGCTCTAAGAACTGGTGACTTTGAGAGGGAGCTGCAGGTAATGTTCATGATTTTCATCGATCTGCTCCTGATCCCCACCCCCACAACCTTTCTTGAGCGAGAGATAATTACAGCGCTGAAAGATACTTCAGCCACTCCTTCGATAGCTCAGTTGGTAGAGCGGAGGACTGTAGCATAAAGTCAGACATCCTTAGGTCGCTGGTTCAAATCTGGCTCGAAGGATTTTGTGCTTCGATTTCCATATCTTTCACTTTTATTCAAACAATACCTTCCATTGATTATGATCGAGACTTTGCAGTCCCTGGGTTTCAGGGACTCCTTGCATCCATCAAACAGCTCGAGTGCAAAAGTGGGGATGTAGCTCAGTGGTAGAGCGCATGCTTCGCATGTATGAGGTCCCGGGTTCAATCCCCGGCATCTCCAGGAGCCTCTGTTCCTTATCTTGGCTTTTTTCCAGAAGGCTAGCCTGCCATCATGCAGAAAGAAGAAGTTTGTCATGCAGTTGGGGTGAGAGCCCCACTTAAATAGTCAGACATTTGCTTTGGAAAAATCTTTGAACTAGGCATAGTTTGCGCATTTCAAGAAAATCGGAGAATTTTGCATTCCAAAAGAAGGAAATAAATGCCCTCTCTGAGGATCGAACTCAGGACCTTCAGATTATGAGACTGACGCGCTGCCTACTGCGCTAAGAAGGCTGTATATAGGCATCTGTACATAAGACCATGAAGATCATCCAGGTACAAGGCTGAAGGATTTTCCTGACTGACATTGTATACTGCAGAGTCGAATGGGGTGATGTGGCCGTCGGTTCAATGCAGCAATCATACAGTCAAATCTTGCAGAAGTGGGGATGTAGCTCAGTGGTAGAGCGCATGCTTTGCATGTATGAGGCCCCGGGTTCAATCCCCGGCATCTCCAGACTTTTGCCATGCTTACCTTGGATTTTGGGCAGAAAGCTAGGCTGGCATCATGATGAAGGAAGAGATATGTCCTCCAACCGGGATGAGGACCCCGCTTAATCTGTCAGACGTTTGCCTTGAAAAATCCCATGAAATGGGGCTATCTCATTTTTGATGATTATAGATCAAAAGAATCCTACTTGTTGAAGACATCAAAGTGATGATTCATCTTGACAACCATAATGCTTTGATGATAGAAATCTGTCGCATCTCTCTTGATCATTGGTAAGGGTTCTTCTTCTAAACCAAAGACTCTTTACAGTAGCTTTTAGAAAAACGGAATATTTTGTTTATCTCAATCACCTTCAATCTACAGATTTTTCCGTTCTCTTTCCTTTTGAAAATGCATCCAAAATGCACGTTCTTGATGCTGGGTGCTTAGTAATGACTCCCATAACTTTCTGTCATTTCTTTCATGGTTCCGCGCAGCCATCCATTTGCCACCAATGCTGCCCAAGGTCTTTGTATCAAAGTTCCTTTCCTTTCTGTAAAATTGAAATTTGGAGCACCCCTGCTTATCCCCAAGCCAAGACAGAACATGAACTTTGGTCTGAAATCCTCCTTTGGGGTGATAAGACGTACCTTACAGTGTGCTCTAAGAACTGGTGACTTTGAGAGGGAGCTGCAGGTAATGTTCATGATTTTCATCGATCTGCTCCTGATCCCCACCCCCACAACCTTTCTTGAGCGAGAGATAATTACAGCGCTGAAAGATACTTCAGCCACTCCTTCGATAGCTCAGTTGGTAGAGCGGAGGACTGTAGCATAAAGTCAGACATCCTTAGGTCGCTGGTTCAAATCTGGCTCGAAGGATTTTGTGCTTCGATTTCCATATCTTTCACTTTTATTCAAACAATACCTTCCATTGATTATGATCGAGACTTTGCAGTCCCTGGGTTTCAGGAACTCCTTGCATCCATCAAACAGCTCGAGTGCAAAAGTGGGGATGTAGCTCAGTGGTAGAGCGCATGCTTCGCATGTATGAGGTCCCGGGTTCAATCCCTGGCATCTCCAGGAGCCTCTGTTCCTTATCTTGGCTTTTTTCCAGAAGGCTAGCCTGCCATCATGCAGAAAGAAGAAGTTTGTCATGCAGTTGGGGTGAGAGCCCCACTTAAATAGTCAGACATTTGCTTTGGAAAAATCTTTGAACTAGGCATAGTTTGCGCATTTCAAGAAAATCGGAGAATTTTGCATTCCAAAAGAAGGAAATAAATGCCCTCTCTGAGGATCGAACTCAGGACCTTCAGATTATGAGACTGACGCGCTGCCTACTGCGCTAAGAAGGCTGTATATAGGCATCTGTACATAAGACCATGAAGATCATCCAGGTACAAGGCTGAAGGATTTTCCTGACTGACATTGTATACTGCAGAGTCGAATGGGGTGATGTGGCCGTCGGTTCAATGCAGGGTTTCCAATCATACAGTCAAATCTTGCAGAAGTGGGGATGTAGCTCAGTGGTAGAGCGCATGCTTTGCATGTATGAGGCCCCGGGTTCAATCCCCGGCATCTCCAGACTTTTGCCATGCTTACCTTGGATTTTGGGCAGAAAGCTAGGCTGGCATCATGATGAAGGAAGAGATATGTCCTCCAACCGGGATGAGGACCCCGCTTAATCTGTCAGACGTTTGCCTTGAAAAATCCCATGAAATGGGGCTATCTCATTTTTGATGATTATAGATCAAAAGAATCCTACTTGTTGAAGACATCAAAGTGATGATTCATCTTGACAACCATAATGCTTTGATGATAGAAATCTGTCGCATCTCTCTTGATCATTGGTAAGGGTTCTTCTTCTAAACCAAAGACTCTTTACAGTAGCTTTTAGAAAAACGGAATATTTTGTTTATCTCAATCACCTTCAATCTACAGATTTTTCCGTTCTCTTTCCTTTTGAAAATGCATCCAAAATGCACGTTCTTGATGCTGGGTGCTTAGTAATGACTCCCATAACTTTCTGTCATTTCTTTCATGGTTCCGCGCAGCCATCCATTTGCCACCAATGCTGCCCAAGGTCTTTGTATCAAAGTTCCTTTCCTTTCTGTAAAATTGAAATTTGGAGCACCCCTGTTTATCCCCAAGCCAAGACAGAACATGAACTTTGGTCTGAAATCCTCCTTTGGGGTGATAAGACGTACCTTACAGTGTGCTCTAAGAACTGGTGACTTTGAGAGGGAGCTGCAGGTAATGTTCATGATTTTCATCGATCTGCTCCTGATCCCCACCCCCACAACCTTTCTTGAGCGAGAGATAATTACAGCGCTGAAAGATACTTCAGCCACTCCTTCGATAGCTCAGTTGGTAGAGCGGAGGACTGTAGCATAAAGTCAGACATCCTTAGGTCGCTGTTTCAAATCTGGCTCGAAGGATTTTGTGCTTCGATTTCCATATCTTTCACTTTTATTCAAACAATACCTTCCATTGATTATGATCGAGACTTTGCAGTCCCTGGGTTTCAGGGACTCCTTGCATCCATCAAACAGCTCGAGTGCAAAAGTGGGGATGTAGCTCAGTGGTAGAGCGCATGCTTCGCATGTATGAGGTCCCGGGTTCAATCCCCGGCATCTCCAGGAGCCTCTGTTCCTTATCTTGGCTTTTTTCCAGAAGGCTAGCCTGCCATCATGCAGAAAGAAGAAGTTTGTCATGCAGTTGGGGTGAGAGCCCCACTTAAATAGTCAGACATTTGCTTTGGAAAAATCTTTGAACTAGGCATAGTTTGCGCATTTCAAGAAAATCGGAGAATTTTGCATTCCAAAAGAAGGAAATAAATGCCCTCTCTGAGGATCGAACTCAGGACCTTCAGATTATGAGACTGACGCGCTGCCTACTGCGCTAAGAAGGCTGTATATAGGCATCTGTACATAAGACCATGAAGATCATCCAGGTACAAGGCTGAAGGATTTTCCTGACTGACATTGTATACTGCAGAGTCGAATGGGGTGATGTGGCCGTCGGTTCAATGCAGGGTTTCCAATCATACAGTCAAATCTTGCAGAAGTGGGGATGTAGCTCAGTGGTAGAGCGCATGCTTTGCATGTATGAGGCCCCGGGTTCAATCCCCGGCATCTCCAGACTTTTGCCATGCTTACCTTGGATTTTGGGCAGAAAGCTAGGCTGGCATCATGATGAAGGAAGAGATATGTCCTCCAACCGGGAAGAGGACCCGCTTAATCTGTCAGACGTTTGCCTTGAAAAATCCCATGAAATGGGGCTATCTCATTTTTGATGATTATAGATCAAAAGAATCCTACTTGTTGAAGACATCAAAGTGATGATTCATCTTGACAACCATAATGCTTTGATGATAGAAATCTGTCGCATCTCTCTTGATCATTGGTAAGGGTTCTTCTTCTAAACCAAAGACTCTTTACAGTAGCTTTTAGAAAAACGGAATATTTTGTTTATCTCAATCACCTTCAATCTACAGATTTTTCCGTTCTCTTTCCTTTTGAAAATGCATCCAAAATGCACGTTCTTGATGCTGGGTGCTTAGTAATGACTCCCATAACTTTCTGTCATTTCTTTCATGGTTCCGCGCAGCCATCCATTTGCCACCAATGCTGCCCAAGGTCTTTGTATCAAAGTTCCTTTCCTTTCTGTAAAATTGAAATTTGGAGCACCCCTGCTTATCCCCAAGCCAAGACAGAACATGAACTTTGGTCTGAAATCCTCCTTTGGGGTGATAAGACGTACCTTACAGTGTGCTCTAAGAACTGGTGACTTTGAGAGGGAGCTGCAGGTAATGTTCATGATTTTCATCGATCTGCTCCTGATCCCCACCCCCACAACCTTTCTTGAGCGAGAGATAATTACAGCGCTGAAAGATACTTCAGCCACTCCTTCGATAGCTCAGTTGGTAGAGCGGAGGACTGTAGCATAAAGTCAGACATCCTTAGGTCGCTGGTTCAAATCTGGCTCGAAGGATTTTGTGCTTCGATTTCCATATCTTTCACTTTTATTCAAACAATACCTTCCATTGATTATGATCGAGACTTTGCAGTCCCTGGGTTTCAGGGACTCCTTGCATCCATCAAACAGCTCGAGTGCAAAAGTGGGGATGTAGCTCAGTGGTAGAGCGCATGCTTCGCATGTATGAGGTCCCGGGTTCAATCCCTGGCATCTCCAGGAGCCTCTGTTCCTTATCTTGGCTTTTTTCCAGAAGGCTAGCCTGCCATCATGCAGAAAGAAGAAGTTTGTCATGCAGTTGGGGTGAGAGCCCCACTTAAATAGTCAGACATTTGCTTTGGAAAAATCTTTGAACTAGGCATAGTTTGCGCATTTCAAGAAAATCGGAGAATTTTGCATTCCAAAAGAAGGAAATAAATGCCCTCTCTGAGGATCGAACTCAGGACCTTCAGATTATGAGACTGACGCGCTGCCTACTGCGCTAAGAAGGCTGTATATAGGCATCTGTACATAAGACCATGAAGATCATCCAGGTACAAGGCTGAAGGATTTTCCTGACTGACATTGTATACTGCAGAGTCGAATGGGGTGATGTGGCCGTCGGTTCAATGCAGGGTTTCCAATCATACAGTCAAATCTTGCAGAAGTGGGGATGTAGCTCAGTGGTAGAGCGCATGCTTTGCATGTATGAGGCCCCGGGTTCAATCCCCGGCATCTCCAGACTTTTGCCATGCTTACCTTGGATTTTGGGCAGAAAGCTAGGCTGGCATCATGATGAAGGAAGAGATATGTCCTCCAACCGGGATGAGGACCCCGCTTAATCTGTCAGACGTTTGCCTTGAAAAATCCCATGAAATGGGGCTATCTCATTTTTGATGATTATAGATCAAAAGAATCCTACTTGTTGAAGACATCAAAGTGATGATTCATCTTGACAACCATAATGCTTTGATGATAGAAATCTGTCGCATCTCTCTTGATCATTGGTAAGGGTTCTTCTTCTAAACCAAAGACTCTTTACAGTAGCTTTTAGAAAAACGGAATATTTTGTTTATCTCAATCACCTTCAATCTACAGATTTTTCCGTTCTCTTTCCTTTTGAAAATGCATCCAAAATGCACGTTCTTGATGCTGGGTGCTTAGTAATGACTCCCATAACTTTCTGTCATTCTTTCATGGTTCCGCGCAGCCATCCATTTGCCACCAATGCTGCCCAAGGTCTTTGTATCAAAGTTCCTTTCCTTTCTGTAAAATTGAAATTTGGAGCACCCCTGCTTATCCCCAAGCCAAGACAGAACATGAACTTTGGTCTGAAATCCTCCTTTGGGGTGATAAGACGTACCTTACAGTGTGCTCTAAGAACTGGTGACTTTGAGAGGGAGCTGCAGGTAATGTTCATGATTTTCATCGATCTGCTCCTGATCCCCACCCCCACAACCTTTCTTGAGCGAGAGATAATTACAGCGCTGAAAGATACTTCAGCCACTCCTTCGATAGCTCAGTTGGTAGAGCGGAGGACTGTAGCATAAAGTCAGACATCCTTAGGTCGCTGGTTCAAATCTGGCTCGAAGGATTTTGTGCTTCGATTTCCATATCTTTCACTTTTATTCAAACAATACCTTCCATTGATTATGATCGAGACTTTGCAGTCCCTGGGTTTCAGGGACTCCTTGCATCCATCAAACAGCTCGAGTGCAAAAGTGGGGATGTAGCTCAGTGGTAGAGCGCATGCTTCGCATGTATGAGGTCCCGGGTTCAATCCCCGGCATCTCCAGGAGCCTCTGTTCCTTATCTTGGCTTTTTTCCAGAAGGCTAGCCTGCCATCATGCAGAAAGAAGAAGTTTGTCATGCAGTTGGGGTGAGAGCCCCACTTAAATAGTCAGACATTTGCTTTGGAAAAATCTTTGAACTAGGCATAGTTTGCGCATTTCAAGAAAATCGGAGAATTTTGCATTCCAAAAGAAGGAAATAAATGCCCTCTCTGAGGATCGAACTCAGGACCTTCAGATTATGAGACTGACGCGCTGCCTACTGCGCTAAGAAGGCTGTATATAGGCATCTGTACATAAGACCATGAAGATCATCCAGGTACAAGGCTGAAGGATTTTCCTGACTGACATTGTATACTGCAGAGTCGAATGGGGGGATGTGGCCGTCGGTTCAATGCAGGGTTTCCAATCATACAGTCAAATCTTGCAGAAGTGGGGATGTAGCTCAGTGGTAGAGCGCATGCTTTGCATGTATGAGGCCCCGGGTTCAATCCCCGGCATCTCCAGACTTTTGCCATGCTTACCTTGGATTTTGGGCAGAAAGCTAGGCTGGCATCATGATGAAGGAAGAGATATGTCCTCCAACCGGGAAGAGGACCCGCTTAATCTGTCAGACGTTTGCCTTGAAAAATCCCATGAAATGGGGCTATCTCATTTTTGATGATTATAGATCAAAAGAATCCTACTTGTTGAAGACATCAAAGTGATGATTCATCTTGACAACCATAATGCTTTGATGATAGAAATCTGTCGCATCTCTCTTGATCATTGGTAAGGGTTCTTCTTCTAAACCAAAGACTCTTTACAGTAGCTTTTAGAAAAACGGAATATTTTGTTTATCTCAATCACCTTCAATCTACAGATTTTTCCGTTCTCTTTCCTTTTGAAAATGCATCCAAAATGCACGTTCTTGATGCTGGGTGCTTAGTAATGACTCCCATAACTTTCTGTCATTTCTTTCATGGTTCCGCGCAGCCATCCATTTGCCACCAATGCTGCCCAAGGTCTTTGTATCAAAGTTCCTTTCCTTTCTGTAAAATTGAAATTTGGAGCACCCCTGCTTATCCCCAAGCCAAGACAGAACATGAACTTTGGTCTGAAATCCTCCTTTGGGGTGATAAGACGTACCTTACAGTGTGCTCTAAGAACTGGTGACTTTGAGAGGGAGCTGCAGGTAATGTTAATGATTTTCATCGATCTGCTCCTGATCCCCACCCCCACAACCTTTCTTGAGCGAGAGATAATTACAGCGCTGAAAGATACTTCAGCCACTCCTTCGATAGCTCAGTTGGTAGAGCGGAGGACTGTAGCATAAAGTCAGACATCCTTAGGTCGCTGGTTCAAATCAGGCTCGAAGGATTTTGTGCTTCGATTTCCATATCTTTCACTTTTATTCAAACAATACCTTCCATTGATTATGATCGAGACTTTGCAGTCCCTGGGTTTCAGGGATTCCTTGCATCCATCAAACAGCTCGAGTGCAAAAGTGGGGATGTAGCTCAGTGGTAGAGCGCATGTTTTGCATGTATGAGGTCCCGGGTTCAATCCCCGGCATCTCCAGGAGCCTCTGTTCCTTATCTTGGCTTTTTTCCAGAAGGCTAGCCTGCCATCATGCAGAAAGAAGAAGTTTGTCATGCAGTTGGGGTGAGAGCCCCACTTAAATAGTCAGACATTTGCTTTGGAAAAATCTTTGAACTAGGCATAGTTTGCGCATTTCAAGAAAATCGGAGAATTTTGCATTCCAAAAGAAGGAAATAAATGCCCTCTCTGAGGATCGAACTCAGGACCTTCAGATTATGAGACTGACGCGCTGCCTACTGCGCTAAGAAGGCTGTATATAGGCATCTGTACATAAGACCATGAAGATCATCCAGGTACAAGGCTGAAGGATTTTCCTGACTGACATTGTATACTGCAGAGTCGAATGGGGTGATGTGGCCGTCGGTTCAATGCAGGGTTTCCAATCATACAGTCAAATCTTGCAGAAGTGGGGATGTAGCTCAGTGGTAGAGCGCATGCTTTGCATGTATGAGGCCCCGGGTTCAATCCCCGGCATCTCCAGACTTTTGCCATGCTTACCTTGGATTTTGGGCAGAAAGCTAGGCTGGCATCATGATGAAGGAAGAGATATGTCCTCCAACCGGGATGAGGACCCCGCTTAATCTGTCAGACGTTTGCCTTGAAAAATCCCATGAAATGGGGCTATCTCATTTTTGATGATTATAGATCAAAAGAATCCTACTTGTTGAAGACATCAAAGTGATGATTCATCTTGACAACCATAATGCTTTGATGATAGAAATCTGTCGCATCTCTCTTGATCATTGGTAAGGGTTCTTCTTCTAAACCAAAGACTCTTTACAGTAGCTTTTAGAAAAACGGAATATTTTGTTTATCTCAATCACCTTCAATCTACAGATTTTTCCGTTCTCTTTCCTTTTGAAAATGCATCCAAAATGCACGTTCTTGATGCTGGGTGCTTAGTAATGACTCCCATAACTTTCTGTCATTTCTTTCATGGTTCCGCGCAGCCATCCATTTGCCACCAATGCTGCCCAAGGTCTTTGTATCAAAGTTCCTTTCCTTTCTGTAAAATTGAAATTTGGAGCACCCCTGCTTATCCCCAAGCCAAGACAGAACATGAACTTTGGTCTGAAATCCTCCTTTGGGGTGATAAGACGTACCTTACAGTGTGCTCTAAGAACTGGTGACTTTGAGAGGGAGCTGCAGGTAATGTTCATGATTTTCATCGATCTGCTCCTGATCCCCACCCCCACAACCTTTCTTGAGCGAGAGATAATTACAGCGCTGAAAGATACTTCAGCCACTCCTTCGATAGCTCAGTTGGTAGAGCGGAGGACTGTAGCATAAAGTCAGACATCCTTAGGTCGCTGGTTCAAATCTGGCTCGAAGGATTTTGTGCTTCGATTTCCATATCTTTCACTTTTATTCAAACAATACCTTCCATTGATTATGATCGAGACTTTGCAGTCCCTGGGTTTCAGGGACTCCTTGCATCCATCAAACAGCTCGAGTGCAAAAGTGGGGATGTAGCTCAGTGGTAGAGCGCATGCTTCGCATGTATGAGGTCCCGGGTTCAATCCCCGGCATCTCCAGGAGCCTCTGTTCCTTATCTTGGCTTTTTTCCAGAAGGCTAGCCTGCCATCATGCAGAAAGAAGAAGTTTGTCATGCAGTTGGGGTGAGAGCCCCACTTAAATAGTCAGACATTTGCTTTGGAAAAATCTTTGAACTAGGCATAGTTTGCGCATTTCAAGAAAATCGGAGAATTTTGCATTCCAAAAGAAGGAAATAAATGCCCTCTCTGAGGATCGAACTCAGGACCTTCAGATTATGAGACTGACGCGCTGCCTACTGCGCTAAGAAGGCTGTATATAGGCATCTGTACATAAGACCATGAAGATCATCCAGGTACAAGGCTGAAGGATTTTCCTGACTGACATTGTATACTGCAGAGTCGAATGGGGTGATGTGGCCGTCGGTTCAATGCAGGGTTTCCAATCATACAGTCAAATCTTGCAGAAGTGGGGATGTAGCTCAGTGGTAGAGCGCATGCTTTGCATGTATGAGGCCCCGGGTTCAATCCCCGGCATCTCCAGACTTTTGCCATGCTTACCTTGGATTTTGGGCAGAAAGCTAGGCTGGCATCATGATGAAGGAAGAGATATGTCCTCCAACCGGGAAGAGGACCCGCTTAATCTGTCAGACGTTTGCCTTGAAAAATCCCATGAAATGGGGCTATCTCATTTTTGATGATTATAGATCAAAAGAATCCTACTTGTTGAAGACATCAAAGTGATGATTCATCTTGACAACCATAATGCTTTGATGATAGAAATCTGTCGCATCTCTCTTGATCATTGGTAAGGGTTCTTCTTCTAAACCAAAGACTCTTTACAGTAGCTTTTAGAAAAACGGAATATTTTGTTTATCTCAATCACCTTCAATCTACAGATTTTTCCGTTCTCTTTCCTTTTGAAAATGCATCCAAAATGCACGTTCTTGATGCTGGGTGCTTAGTAATGACTCCCATAACTTTCTGTCATTTCTTTCATGGTTCCGCGCAGCCATCCATTTGCCACCAATGCTGCCCAAGGTCTTTGTATCAAAGTTCCTTTCCTTTCTGTAAAATTGAAATTTGGAGCACCCCTGCTTATCCCCAAGCCAAGACAGAACATGAACTTTGGTCTGAAATCCTCCTTTGGGGTGATAAGACGTACCTTACAGTGTGCTCTAAGAACTGGTGACTTTGAGAGGGAGCTGCAGGTAATGTTCATGATTTTCATCGATCTGCTCCTGATCCCCACCCCCACAACCTTTCTTGAGCGAGAGATAATTACAGCGCTGAAAGATACTTCAGCCACTCCTTCGATAGCTCAGTTGGTAGAGCGGAGGACTGTAGCATAAAGTCAGACATCCTTAGGTCGCTGGTTCAAATCTGGCTCGAAGGATTTTGTGCTTCGATTTCCATATCTTTCACTTTTATTCAAACAATACCTTCCATTGATTATGATCGAGACTTTGCAGTCCCTGGGTTTCAGGGACTCCTTGCATCCATCAAACAGCTCGAGTGCAAAAGTGGGGATGTAGCTCAGTGGTAGAGCGCATGCTTCGCATGTATGAGGTCCCGGGTTCAATCCCCGGCATCTCCAGGAGCCTCTGTTCCTTATCTTGGCTTTTTTCCAGAAGGCTAGCCTGCCATCATGCAGAAAGAAGAAGTTTGTCATGCAGTTGGGGTGAGAGCCCCACTTAAATAGTCAGACATTTGCTTTGGAAAAATCTTTGAACTAGGCATAGTTTGCGCATTTCAAGAAAATCGGAGAATTTTGCATTCCAAAAGAAGGAAATAAATGCCCTCTCTGAGGATCGAACTCAGGACCTTCAGATTATGAGACTGACGCGCTGCCTACTGCGCTAAGAAGGCTGTATATAGGCATCTGTACATAAGACCATGAAGATCATCCAGGTACAAGGCTGAAGGATTTTCCTGACTGACATTGTATACTGCAGAGTCGAATGGGGTGATGTGGCCGTCGGTTCAATGCAGCAATCATACAGTCAAATCTTGCAGAAGTGGGGATGTAGCTCAGTGGTAGAGCGCATGCTTTGCATGTATGAGGCCCCGGGTTCAATCCCCGGCATCTCCAGACTTTTGCCATGCTTACCTTGGATTTTGGGCAGAAAGCTAGGCTGGCATCATGATGAAGGAAGAGATATGTCCTCCAACCGGGATGAGGACCCCGCTTAATCTGTCAGACGTTTGCCTTGAAAAATCCCATGAAATGGGGCTATCTCATTTTTGATGATTATAGATCAAAAGAATCCTACTTGTTGAAGACATCAAAGTGATGATTCATCTTGACAACCATAATGCTTTGATGATAGAAATCTGTCGCATCTCTCTTGATCATTGGTAAGGGTTCTTCTTCTAAACCAAAGACTCTTTACAGTAGCTTTTAGAAAAACGGAATATTTTGTTTATCTCAATCACCTTCAATCTACAGATTTTTCCGTTCTCTTTCCTTTTGAAAATGCATCCAAAATGCACGTTCTTGATGCTGGGTGCTTAGTAATGACTCCCATAACTTTCTGTCATTTCTTTCATGGTTCCGCGCAGCCATCCATTTGCCACCAATGCTGCCCAAGGTCTTTGTATCAAAGTTCCTTTCCTTTCTGTAAAATTGAAATTTGGAGCACCCCTGCTTATCCCCAAGCCAAGACAGAACATGAACTTTGGTCTGAAATCCTCCTTTGGGGTGATAAGACGTACCTTACAGTGTGCTCTAAGAACTGGTGACTTTGAGAGGGAGCTGCAGGTAATGTTCATGATTTTCATCGATCTGCTCCTGATCCCCACCCCCACAACCTTTCTTGAGCGAGAGATAATTACAGCGCTGAAAGATACTTCAGCCACTCCTTCGATAGCTCAGTTGGTAGAGCGGAGGACTGTAGCATAAAGTCAGACATCCTTAGGTCGCTGGTTCAAATCTGGCTCGAAGGATTTTGTGCTTCGATTTCCATATCTTTCACTTTTATTCAAACAATACCTTCCATTGATTATGATCGAGACTTTGCAGTCCCTGGGTTTCAGGAACTCCTTGCATCCATCAAACAGCTCGAGTGCAAAAGTGGGGATGTAGCTCAGTGGTAGAGCGCATGCTTCGCATGTATGAGGTCCCGGGTTCAATCCCTGGCATCTCCAGGAGCCTCTGTTCCTTATCTTGGCTTTTTTCCAGAAGGCTAGCCTGCCATCATGCAGAAAGAAGAAGTTTGTCATGCAGTTGGGGTGAGAGCCCCACTTAAATAGTCAGACATTTGCTTTGGAAAAATCTTTGAACTAGGCATAGTTTGCGCATTTCAAGAAAATCGGAGAATTTTGCATTCCAAAAGAAGGAAATAAATGCCCTCTCTGAGGATCGAACTCAGGACCTTCAGATTATGAGACTGACGCGCTGCCTACTGCGCTAAGAAGGCTGTATATAGGCATCTGTACATAAGACCATGAAGATCATCCAGGTACAAGGCTGAAGGATTTTCCTGACTGACATTGTATACTGCAGAGTCGAATGGGGTGATGTGGCCGTCGGTTCAATGCAGGGTTTCCAATCATACAGTCAAATCTTGCAGAAGTGGGGATGTAGCTCAGTGGTAGAGCGCATGCTTTGCATGTATGAGGCCCCGGGTTCAATCCCCGGCATCTCCAGACTTTTGCCATGCTTACCTTGGATTTTGGGCAGAAAGCTAGGCTGGCATCATGATGAAGGAAGAGATATGTCCTCCAACCGGGATGAGGACCCCGCTTAATCTGTCAGACGTTTGCCTTGAAAAATCCCATGAAATGGGGCTATCTCATTTTTGATGATTATAGATCAAAAGAATCCTACTTGTTGAAGACATCAAAGTGATGATTCATCTTGACAACCATAATGCTTTGATGATAGAAATCTGTCGCATCTCTCTTGATCATTGGTAAGGGTTCTTCTTCTAAACCAAAGACTCTTTACAGTAGCTTTTAGAAAAACGGAATATTTTGTTTATCTCAATCACCTTCAATCTACAGATTTTTCCGTTCTCTTTCCTTTTGAAAATGCATCCAAAATGCACGTTCTTGATGCTGGGTGCTTAGTAATGACTCCCATAACTTTCTGTCATTCTTTCATGGTTCCGCGCAGCCATCCATTTGCCACCAATGCTGCCCAAGGTCTTTGTATCAAAGTTCCTTTCCTTTCTGTAAAATTGAAATTTGGAGCACCCCTGCTTATCCCCAAGCCAAGACAGAACATGAACTTTGGTCTGAAATCCTCCTTTGGGGTGATAAGACGTACCTTACAGTGTGCTCTAAGAACTGGTGACTTTGAGAGGGAGCTGCAGGTAATGTTCATGATTTTCATCGATCTGCTCCTGATCCCCACCCCCACAACCTTTCTTGAGCGAGAGATAATTACAGCGCTGAAAGATACTTCAGCCACTCCTTCGATAGCTCAGTTGGTAGAGCGGAGGACTGTAGCATAAAGTCAGACATCCTTAGGTCGCTGGTTCAAATCTGGCTCGAAGGATTTTGTGCTTCGATTTCCATATCTTTCACTTTTATTCAAACAATACCTTCCATTGATTATGATCGAGACTTTGCAGTCCCTGGGTTTCAGGGACTCCTTGCATCCATCAAACAGCTCGAGTGCAAAAGTGGGGATGTAGCTCAGTGGTAGAGCGCATGCTTCGCATGTATGAGGTCCCGGGTTCAATCCCCGGCATCTCCAGGAGCCTCTGTTCCTTATCTTGGCTTTTTTCCAGAAGGCTAGCCTGCCATCATGCAGAAAGAAGAAGTTTGTCATGCAGTTGGGGTGAGAGCCCCACTTAAATAGTCAGACATTTGCTTTGGAAAAATCTTTGAACTAGGCATAGTTTGCGCATTTCAAGAAAATCGGAGAATTTTGCATTCCAAAAGAAGGAAATAAATGCCCTCTCTGAGGATCGAACTCAGGACCTTCAGATTATGAGACTGACGCGCTGCCTACTGCGCTAAGAAGGCTGTATATAGGCATCTGTACATAAGACCATGAAGATCATCCAGGTACAAGGCTGAAGGATTTTCCTGACTGACATTGTATACTGCAGAGTCGAATGGGGTGATGTGGCCGTCGGTTCAATGCAGGGTTTCCAATCATACAGTCAAATCTTGCAGAAGTGGGGATGTAGCTCAGTGGTAGAGCGCATGCTTTGCATGTATGAGGCCCCGGGTTCAATCCCCGGCATCTCCAGACTTTTGCCATGCTTACCTTGGATTTTGGGCAGAAAGCTAGGCTGGCATCATGATGAAGGAAGAGATATGTCCTCCAACCGGGAAGAGGACCCGCTTAATCTGTCAGACGTTTGCCTTGAAAAATCCCATGAAATGGGGCTATCTCATTTTTGATGATTATAGATCAAAAGAATCCTACTTGTTGAAGACATCAAAGTGATGATTCATCTTGACAACCATAATGCTTTGATGATAGAAATCTGTCGCATCTCTCTTGATCATTGGTAAGGGTTCTTCTTCTAAACCAAAGACTCTTTACAGTAGCTTTTAGAAAAACGGAATATTTTGTTTATCTCAATCACCTTCAATCTACAGATTTTTCCGTTCTCTTTCCTTTTGAAAATGCATCCAAAATGCACGTTCTTGATGCTGGGTGCTTAGTAATGACTCCCATAACTTTCTGTCATTTCTTTCATGGTTCCGCGCAGCCATCCATTTGCCACCAATGCTGCCCAAGGTCTTTGTATCAAAGTTCCTTTCCTTTCTGTAAAATTGAAATTTGGAGCACCCCTGCTTATCCCCAAGCCAAGACAGAACATGAACTTTGGTCTGAAATCCTCCTTTGGGGTGATAAGACGTACCTTACAGTGTGCTCTAAGAACTGGTGACTTTGAGAGGGAGCTGCAGGTAATGTTAATGATTTTCATCGATCTGCTCCTGATCCCCACCCCCACAACCTTTCTTGAGCGAGAGATAATTACAGCGCTGAAAGATACTTCAGCCACTCCTTCGATAGCTCAGTTGGTAGAGCGGAGGACTGTAGCATAAAGTCAGACATCCTTAGGTCGCTGGTTCAAATCAGGCTCGAAGGATTTTGTGCTTCGATTTCCATATCTTTCACTTTTATTCAAACAATACCTTCCATTGATTATGATCGAGACTTTGCAGTCCCTGGGTTTCAGGGATTCCTTGCATCCATCAAACAGCTCGAGTGCAAAAGTGGGGATGTAGCTCAGTGGTAGAGCGCATGTTTTGCATGTATGAGGTCCCGGGTTCAATCCCCGGCATCTCCAGGAGCCTCTGTTCCTTATCTTGGCTTTTTTCCAGAAGGCTAGCCTGCCATCATGCAGAAAGAAGAAGTTTGTCATGCAGTTGGGGTGAGAGCCCCACTTAAATAGTCAGACATTTGCTTTGGAAAAATCTTTGAACTAGGCATAGTTTGCGCATTTCAAGAAAATCGGAGAATTTTGCATTCCAAAAGAAGGAAATAAATGCCCTCTCTGAGGATCGAACTCAGGACCTTCAGATTATGAGACTGACGCGCTGCCTACTGCGCTAAGAAGGCTGTATATAGGCATCTGTACATAAGACCATGAAGATCATCCAGGTACAAGGCTGAAGGATTTTCCTGACTGACATTGTATACTGCAGAGTCGAATCGGGTGATGTGGCCGTCGGTTCAATGCAGGGTTTCCAATCATACAGTCAAATCTTGCAGAAGTGGGGATGTAGCTCAGTGGTAGAGCGCATGCTTTGCATGTATGAGGCCCCGGGTTCAATCCCCGGCATCTCCAGACTTTTGCCATGCTTACCTTGGATTTTGGGCAGAAAGCTAGGCTGGCATCATGATGAAGGAAGAGATATGTCCTCCAACCGGGAAGAGGACCCGCTTAATCTGTCAGACGTTTGCCTTGAAAAATCCCATGAAATGGGGCTATCTCATTTTTGATGATTATAGATCAAAAGAATCCTACTTGTTGAAGACATCAAAGTGATGATTCATCTTGACAACCATAATGCTTTGATGATAGAAATCTGTCGCATCTCTCTTGATCATTGGTAAGGGTTCTTCTTCTAAACCAAAGACTCTTTACAGTAGCTTTTAGAAAAACGGAATATTTTGTTTATCTCAATCACCTTCAATCTACAGATTTTTCCGTTCTCTTTCCTTTTGAAAATGCATCCAAAATGCACGTTCTTGATGCTGGGTGCTTAGTAATGACTCCCATAACTTTCTGTCATTTCTTTCATGGTTCCGCGCAGCCATCCATTTGCCACCAATGCTGCCCAAGGTCTTTGTATCAAAGTTCCTTTCCTTTCTGTAAAATTGAAATTTGGAGCACCCCTGCTTATCCCCAAGCCAAGACAGAACATGAACTTTGGTCTGAAATCCTCCTTTGGGGTGATAAGACGTACCTTACAGTGTGCTCTAAGAACTGGTGACTTTGAGAGGGAGCTGCAGGTAATGTTCATGATTTTCATCGATCTGCTCCTGATCCCCACCCCCACAACCTTTCTTGAGCGAGAGATAATTACAGCGCTGAAAGATACTTCAGCCACTCCTTCGATAGCTCAGTTGGTAGAGCGGAGGACTGTAGCATAAAGTCAGACATCCTTAGGTCGCTGGTTCAAATCTGGCTCGAAGGATTTTGTGCTTCGATTTCCATATCTTTCACTTTTATTCAAACAATACCTTCCATTGATTATGATCGAGACTTTGCAGTCCCTGGGTTTCAGGGACTCCTTGCATCCATCAAACAGCTCGAGTGCAAAAGTGGGGATGTAGCTCAGTGGTAGAGCGCATGCTTCGCATGTATGAGGTCCCGGGTTCAATCCCCGGCATCTCCAGGAGCCTCTGTTCCTTATCTTGGCTTTTTTCCAGAAGGCTAGCCTGCCATCATGCAGAAAGAAGAAGTTTGTCATGCAGTTGGGGTGAGAGCCCCACTTAAATAGTCAGACATTTGCTTTGGAAAAATCTTTGAACTAGGCATAGTTTGCGCATTTCAAGAAAATCGGAGAATTTTGCATTCCAAAAGAAGGAAATAAATGCCCTCTCTGAGGATCGAACTCAGGACCTTCAGATTATGAGACTGACGCGCTGCCTACTGCGCTAAGAAGGCTGTATATAGGCATCTGTACATAAGACCATGAAGATCATCCAGGTACAAGGCTGAAGGATTTTCCTGACTGACATTGTATACTGCAGAGTCGAATGGGGTGATGTGGCCGTCGGTTCAATGCAGGGTTTCCAATCATACAGTCAAATCTTGCAGAAGTGGGGATGTAGCTCAGTGGTAGAGCGCATGCTTTGCATGTATGAGGCCCCGGGTTCAATCCCCGGCATCTCCAGACTTTTGCCATGCTTACCTTGGATTTTGGGCAGAAAGCTAGGCTGGCATCATGATGAAGGAAGAGATATGTCCTCCAACCGGGAAGAGGACCCGCTTAATCTGTCAGACGTTTGCCTTGAAAAATCCCATGAAATGGGGCTATCTCATTTTTGATGATTATAGATCAAAAGAATCCTACTTGTTGAAGACATCAAAGTGATGATTCATCTTGACAACCATAATGCTTTGATGATAGAAATCTGTCGCATCTCTCTTGATCATTGGTAAGGGTTCTTCTTCTAAACCAAAGACTCTTTACAGTAGCTTTTAGAAAAACAGAATATTTTGTTTATCTCAATCACCTTCAATCTACAGATTTTTCCGTTCTCTTTCCTTTTGAAAATGCATCCAAAATGCACGTTCTTGATGCTGGGTGCTTAGTAATGACTCCCATAACTTTCTGTCATTTCTTTCATGGTTCCGCGCAGCCATCCATTTGCCACCAATGCTGCCCAAGGTCTTTGTATCAAAGTTCCTTTCCTTTCTGTAAAATTGAAATTTGGAGCACCCCTGTTTATCCCCAAGCCAAGACAGAACATGAACTTTGGTCTGAAATCCTCCTTTGGGGTGATAAGACGTACCTTACAGTGTGCTCTAAGAACTGGTGACTTTGAGAGGGAGCTGCAGGTAATGTTCATGATTTTCATCGATCTGCTCCTGATCCCCACCCCCACAACCTTTCTTGAGCGAGAGATAATTACAGCGCTGAAAGATACTTCAGCCACTCCTTCGATAGCTCAGTTGGTAGAGCGGAGGACTGTAGCATAAAGTCAGACATCCTTAGGTCGCTGGTTCAAATCTGGCTCGAAGGATTTTGTGCTTCGATTTCCATATCTTTCACTTTTATTCAAACAATACCTTCCATTGATTATGATCGAGACTTTGCAGTCCCTGGGTTTCAGGGACTCCTTGCATCCATCAAACAGCTCGAGTGCAAAAGTGGGGATGTAGCTCAGTGGTAGAGCGCATGCTTCGCATGTATGAGGTCCCGGGTTCAATCCCCGGCATCTCCAGGAGCCTCTGTTCCTTATCTTGGCTTTTTTCCAGAAGGCTAGCCTGCCATCATGCAGAAAGAAGAAGTTTGTCATGCAGTTGGGGTGAGAGCCCCACTTAAATAGTCAGACATTTGCTTTGGAAAAATCTTTGAACTAGGCATAGTTTGCGCATTTCAAGAAAATCGGAGAATTTTGCATTCCAAAAGAAGGAAATAAATGCCCTCTCTGAGGATCGAACTCAGGACCTTCAGATTATGAGACTGACGCGCTGCCTACTGCGCTAAGAAGGCTGTATATAGGCATCTGTACATAAGACCATGAAGATCATCCAGGTACAAGGCTGAAGGATTTTCCTGACTGACATTGTATACTGCAGAGTCGAATGGGGTGATGTGGCCGTCGGTTCAATGCAGGGTTTCCAATCATACAGTCAAATCTTGCAGAAGTGGGGATGTAGCTCAGTGGTAGAGCGCATGCTTTGCATGTATGAGGCCCCGGGTTCAATCCCCGGCATCTCCAGACTTTTGCCATGCTTACCTTGGATTTTGGGCAGAAAGCTAGGCTGGCATCATGATGAAGGAAGAGATATGTCCTCCAACCGGGATGAGGACCCCGCTTAATCTGTCAGACGTTTGCCTTGAAAAATCCCATGAAATGGGGCTATCTCATTTTTGATGATTATAGATCAAAAGAATCCTACTTGTTGAAGACATCAAAGTGATGATTCATCTTGACAACCATAATGCTTTGATGATAGAAATCTGTCGCATCTCTCTTGATCATTGGTAAGGGTTCTTCTTCTAAACCAAAGACTCTTTACAGTAGCTTTTAGAAAAACGGAATATTTTGTTTATCTCAATCACCTTCAATCTACAGATTTTTCCGTTCTCTTTCCTTTTGAAAATGCATCCAAAATGCACGTTCTTGATGCTGGGTGCTTAGTAATGACTCCCATAACTTTCTGTCATTTCTTTCATGGTTCCGCGCAGCCATCCATTTGCCACCAATGCTGCCCAAGGTCTTTGTATCAAAGTTCCTTTCCTTTCTGTAAAATTGAAATTTGGAGCACCCCTGCTTATCCCCAAGCCAAGACAGAACATGAACTTTGGTCTGAAATCCTCCTTTGGGGTGATAAGACGTACCTTACAGTGTGCTCTAAGAACTGGTGACTTTGAGAGGGAGCTGCAGGTAATGTTCATGATTTTCATCGATCTGCTCCTGATCCCCACCCCCACAACCTTTCTTGAGCGAGAGATAATTACAGCGCTGAAAGATACTTCAGCCACTCCTTCGATAGCTCAGTTGGTAGAGCGGAGGACTGTAGCATAAAGTCAGACATCCTTAGGTCGCTGGTTCAAATCTGGCTCGAAGGATTTTGTGCTTCGATTTCCATATCTTTCACTTTTATTCAAACAATACCTTCCATTGATTATGATCGAGACTTTGCAGTCCCTGGGTTTCAGGAACTCCTTGCATCCATCAAACAGCTCGAGTGCAAAAGTGGGGATGTAGCTCAGTGGTAGAGCGCATGCTTCGCATGTATGAGGTCCCGGGTTCAATCCCTGGCATCTCCAGGAGCCTCTGTTCCTTATCTTGGCTTTTTTCCAGAAGGCTAGCCTGCCATCATGCAGAAAGAAGAAGTTTGTCATGCAGTTGGGGTGAGAGCCCCACTTAAATAGTCAGACATTTGCTTTGGAAAAATCTTTGAACTAGGCATAGTTTGCGCATTTCAAGAAAATCGGAGAATTTTGCATTCCAAAAGAAGGAAATAAATGCCCTCTCTGAGGATCGAACTCAGGACCTTCAGATTATGAGACTGACGCGCTGCCTACTGCGCTAAGAAGGCTGTATATAGGCATCTGTACATAAGACCATGAAGATCATCCAGGTACAAGGCTGAAGGATTTTCCTGACTGACATTGTATACTGCAGAGTCGAATGGGGTGATGTGGCCGTCGGTTCAATGCAGGGTTTCCAATCATACAGTCAAATCTTGCAGAAGTGGGGATGTAGCTCAGTGGTAGAGCGCATGCTTTGCATGTATGAGGCCCCGGGTTCAATCCCCGGCATCTCCAGACTTTTGCCATGCTTACCTTGGATTTTGGGCAGAAAGCTAGGCTGGCATCATGATGAAGGAAGAGATATGTCCTCCAACCGGGATGAGGACCCCGCTTAATCTGTCAGACGTTTGCCTTGAAAAATCCCATGAAATGGGGCTATCTCATTTTTGATGATTATAGATCAAAAGAATCCTACTTGTTGAAGACATCAAAGTGATGATTCATCTTGACAACCATAATGCTTTGATGATAGAAATCTGTCGCATCTCTCTTGATCATTGGTAAGGGTTCTTCTTCTAAACCAAAGACTCTTTACAGTAGCTTTTAGAAAAACGGAATATTTTGTTTATCTCAATCACCTTCAATCTACAGATTTTTCCGTTCTCTTTCCTTTTGAAAATGCATCCAAAATGCACGTTCTTGATGCTGGGTGCTTAGTAATGACTCCCATAACTTTCTGTCATTCTTTCATGGTTCCGCGCAGCCATCCATTTGCCACCAATGCTGCCCAAGGTCTTTGTATCAAAGTTCCTTTCCTTTCTGTAAAATTGAAATTTGGAGCACCCCTGCTTATCCCCAAGCCAAGACAGAACATGAACTTTGGTCTGAAATCCTCCTTTGGGGTGATAAGACGTACCTTACAGTGTGCTCTAAGAACTGGTGACTTTGAGAGGGAGCTGCAGGTAATGTTCATGATTTTCATCGATCTGCTCCTGATCCCCACCCCCACAACCTTTCTTGAGCGAGAGATAATTACAGCGCTGAAAGATACTTCAGCCACTCCTTCGATAGCTCAGTTGGTAGAGCGGAGGACTGTAGCATAAAGTCAGACATCCTTAGGTCGCTGGTTCAAATCTGGCTCGAAGGATTTTGTGCTTCGATTTCCATATCTTTCACTTTTATTCAAACAATACCTTCCATTGATTATGATCGAGACTTTGCAGTCCCTGGGTTTCAGGGACTCCTTGCATCCATCAAACAGCTCGAGTGCAAAAGTGGGGATGTAGCTCAGTGGTAGAGCGCATGCTTCGCATGTATGAGGTCCCGGGTTCAATCCCCGGCATCTCCAGGAGCCTCTGTTCCTTATCTTGGCTTTTTTCCAGAAGGCTAGCCTGCCATCATGCAGAAAGAAGAAGTTTGTCATGCAGTTGGGGTGAGAGCCCCACTTAAATAGTCAGACATTTGCTTTGGAAAAATCTTTGAACTAGGCATAGTTTGCGCATTTCAAGAAAATCGGAGAATTTTGCATTCCAAAAGAAGGAAATAAATGCCCTCTCTGAGGATCGAACTCAGGACCTTCAGATTATGAGACTGACGCGCTGCCTACTGCGCTAAGAAGGCTGTATATAGGCATCTGTACATAAGACCATGAAGATCATCCAGGTACAAGGCTGAAGGATTTTCCTGACTGACATTGTATACTGCAGAGTCGAATGGGGTGATGTGGCCGTCGGTTCAATGCAGGGTTTCCAATCATACAGTCAAATCTTGCAGAAGTGGGGATGTAGCTCAGTGGTAGAGCGCATGCTTTGCATGTATGAGGCCCCGGGTTCAATCCCCGGCATCTCCAGACTTTTGCCATGCTTACCTTGGATTTTGGGCAGAAAGCTAGGCTGGCATCATGATGAAGGAAGAGATATGTCCTCCAACCGGGAAGAGGACCCGCTTAATCTGTCAGACGTTTGCCTTGAAAAATCCCATGAAATGGGGCTATCTCATTTTTGATGATTATAGATCAAAAGAATCCTACTTGTTGAAGACATCAAAGTGATGATTCATCTTGACAACCATAATGCTTTGATGATAGAAATCTGTCGCATCTCTCTTGATCATTGGTAAGGGTTCTTCTTCTAAACCAAAGACTCTTTACAGTAGCTTTTAGAAAAACGGAATATTTTGTTTATCTCAATCACCTTCAATCTACAGATTTTTCCGTTCTCTTTCCTTTTGAAAATGCATCCAAAATGCACGTTCTTGATGCTGGGTGCTTAGTAATGACTCCCATAACTTTCTGTCATTTCTTTCATGGTTCCGCGCAGCCATCCATTTGCCACCAATGCTGCCCAAGGTCTTTGTATCAAAGTTCCTTTCCTTTCTGTAAAATTGAAATTTGGAGCACCCCTGCTTATCCCCAAGCCAAGACAGAACATGAACTTTGGTCTGAAATCCTCCTTTGGGGTGATAAGACGTACCTTACAGTGTGCTCTAAGAACTGGTGACTTTGAGAGGGAGCTGCAGGTAATGTTAATGATTTTCATCGATCTGCTCCTGATCCCCACCCCCACAACCTTTCTTGAGCGAGAGATAATTACAGCGCTGAAAGATACTTCAGCCACTCCTTCGATAGCTCAGTTGGTAGAGCGGAGGACTGTAGCATAAAGTCAGACATCCTTAGGTCGCTGGTTCAAATCAGGCTCGAAGGATTTTGTGCTTCGATTTCCATATCTTTCACTTTTATTCAAACAATACCTTCCATTGATTATGATCGAGACTTTGCAGTCCCTGGGTTTCAGGGATTCCTTGCATCCATCAAACAGCTCGAGTGCAAAAGTGGGGATGTAGCTCAGTGGTAGAGCGCATGTTTTGCATGTATGAGGTCCCGGGTTCAATCCCCGGCATCTCCAGGAGCCTCTGTTCCTTATCTTGGCTTTTTTCCAGAAGGCTAGCCTGCCATCATGCAGAAAGAAGAAGTTTGTCATGCAGTTGGGGTGAGAGCCCCACTTAAATAGTCAGACATTTGCTTTGGAAAAATCTTTGAACTAGGCATAGTTTGCGCATTTCAAGAAAATCGGAGAATTTTGCATTCCAAAAGAAGGAAATAAATGCCCTCTCTGAGGATCGAACTCAGGACCTTCAGATTATGAGACTGACGCGCTGCCTACTGCGCTAAGAAGGCTGTATATAGGCATCTGTACATAAGACCATGAAGATCATCCAGGTACAAGGCTGAAGGATTTTCCTGACTGACATTGTATACTGCAGAGTCGAATCGGGTGATGTGGCCGTCGGTTCAATGCAGGGTTTCCAATCATACAGTCAAATCTTGCAGAAGTGGGGATGTAGCTCAGTGGTAGAGCGCATGCTTTGCATGTATGAGGCCCCGGGTTCAATCCCCGGCATCTCCAGACTTTTGCCATGCTTACCTTGGATTTTGGGCAGAAAGCTAGGCTGGCATCATGATGAAGGAAGAGATATGTCCTCCAACCGGGATGAGGACCCCGCTTAATCTGTCAGACGTTTGCCTTGAAAAATCCCATGAAATGGGGCTATCTCATTTTTGATGATTATAGATCAAAAGAATCCTACTTGTTGAAGACATCAAAGTGATGATTCATCTTGACAACCATAATGCTTTGATGATAGAAATCTGTCGCATCTCTCTTGATCATTGGTAAGGGTTCTTCTTCTAAACCAAAGACTCTTTACAGTAGCTTTTAGAAAAACGGAATATTTTGTTTATCTCAATCACCTTCAATCTACAGATTTTTCCGTTCTCTTTCCTTTTGAAAATGCATCCAAAATGCACGTTCTTGATGCTGGGTGCTTAGTAATGACTCCCATAACTTTCTGTCATTTCTTTCATGGTTCCGCGCAGCCATCCATTTGCCACCAATGCTGCCCAAGGTCTTTGTATCAAAGTTTCTTTCCTTTCTGTAAAATTGAAATTTGGAGCACCCCTGCTTATCCCCAAGCCAAGACAGAACATGAACTTTGGTCTGAAATCCTCCTTTGGGGTGATAAGACGTACCTTACAGTGTGCTCTAAGAACTGGTGACTTTGAGAGGGAGCTGCAGGTAATGTTCATGATTTTCATCGATCTGCTCCTGATCCCCACCCCCACAACCTTTCTTGAGCGAGAGATAATTACAGCGCTGAAAGATACTTCAGCCACTCCTTCGATAGCTCAGTTGGTAGAGCGGAGGACTGTAGCATAAAGTCAGACATCCTTAGGTCGCTGGTTCAAATCTGGCTCGAAGGATTTTGTGCTTCGATTTCCATATCTTTCACTTTTATTCAAACAATACCTTCCATTGATTATGATCGAGACTTTGCAGTCCCTGGGTTTCAGGGACTCCTTGCATCCATCAAACAGCTCGAGTGCAAAAGTGGGGATGTAGCTCAGTGGTAGAGCGCATGCTTCGCATGTATGAGGTCCCGGGTTCAATCCCCGGCATCTCCAGGAGCCTCTGTTCCTTATCTTGGCTTTTTTCCAGAAGGCTAGCCTGCCATCATGCAGAAAGAAGAAGTTTGTCATGCAGTTGGGGTGAGAGCCCCACTTAAATAGTCAGACATTTGCTTTGGAAAAATCTTTGAACTAGGCATAGTTTGCGCATTTCAAGAAAATCGGAGAATTTTGCATTCCAAAAGAAGGAAATAAATGCCCTCTCTGAGGATCGAACTCAGGACCTTCAGATTATGAGACTGACGCGCTGCCTACTGCGCTAAGAAGGCTGTATATAGGCATCTGTACATAAGACCATGAAGATCATCCAGGTACAAGGCTGAAGTTTTTTCCTGACTGACATTGTATACTGCAGAGTCAAATGGGGTGATGTGGCCGTCGGTTCAATGCAGGGTTTCCAATCATACAGTCAAATTTTGCAGAAGTGGGGATGTAGCTCAGTGGTAGAGCGCATGCTTTGCATGTATCAGGCCCCGGGTTCAATCCCCGGCATCTCCAGACTTTTGCCATGCTTACCTTGGATTTTGGGCAGAAAGCTAGGCTGGCATCATGATGAAGGAAGAGATATGTCCTCCAACAGGGATGAGGACCCCGCTTAATCTGTCAGACGTTTGCCTTGAAAAATCCCATGAAATGGGGCTATCTCATTTTTGATGATTATAGATCAAAAGAATCCTACTTGTTGAAGACATCAAAGTGATGATTCATCTTGACAACCATAATGCTTTGATGATAGAAATCTGTCGCATCTCTCTTGATCATTGGTAAGGGTTCTTCTTCTAAACCAAAGACTCTTTACAGTAGCTTTTAGAAAAACGGAATATTTTGTTTATCTCAATCACCTTCAATCTACAGATTTTTCCGTTCTCTTTCCTTTTGAAAATGCATCCAAAATGCACGTTCTTGATGCTGGGTGCTTAGTAATGACTCCCATAACTTTCTGTCATTTCTTTCATGGTTCCGCGCAGCCATCCATTTGCCACCAATGCTGCCCAAGGTCTTTGTATCAAAGTTCCTTTCCTTTCTGTAAAATTGAAATTTGGAGCACCCCTGCTTATCCCCAAGCCAAGACAGAACATGAACTTTGGTCTGAAATCCTCCTTTGGGGTGATAAGACGTACCTTACAGTGTGCTCTAAGAACTGGTGACTTTGAGAGGGAGCTGCAGGTAATGTTCATGATTTTCATCGATCTGCTCCTGATCCCCACCCCCACAACCTTTCTTGAGCGAGAGATAATTACAGCGCTGAAAGATACTTCAGCCACTCCTTCGATAGCTCAGTTGGTAGAGCGGAGGACTGTAGCATAAAGTCAGACATCCTTAGGTCGCTGGTTCAAATCTGGCTCGAAGGATTTTGTGCTTCGATTTCCATATCTTTCACTTTTATTCAAACAATACCTTCCATTGATTATGATCGAGACTTTGCAGTCCCTGGGTTTCAGGGACTCCTTGCATCCATCAAACAGCTCGAGTGCAAAAGTGGGGATGTAGCTCAGTGGTAGAGCGCATGCTTCGCATGTATGAGGTCCCGGGTTCAATCCCTGGCATCTCCAGGAGCCTCTGTTCCTTATCTTGGCTTTTTTCCAGAAGGCTAGCCTGCCATCATGCAGAAAGAAGAAGTTTGTCATGCAGTTGGGGTGAGAGCCCCACTTAAATAGTCAGACATTTGCTTTGGAAAAATCTTTGAACTAGGCATAGTTTGCGCATTTCAAGAAAATCGGAGAATTTTGCATTCCAAAAGAAGGAAATAAATGCTCTCTCTGAGGATCGAACTCAGGACCTTCAGATTATGAGACTGACGCGCTGCCTACTGCGCTAAGAAGGCTGTATATAGGCATCTGTACATAAGACCATGAAGATCATCCAGGTACAAGGCTGAAGTTTTTTCCTGACTGACATTGTATACTGCAGAGTCAAATGGGGTGATGTGGCCGTCGGTTCAATGCAGGGTTTCCAATCATACAGTCAAATTTTGCAGAAGTGGGGATGTAGCTCAGTGGTAGAGCGCATGCTTTGCATGTATCAGGCCCCGGGTTCAATCCCCGGCATCTCCAGACTTTTGCCATGCTTACCTTGGATTTTGGGCAGAAAGCTAGGCTGGCATCATGATGAAGGAAGAGATATGTCCTCCAACCGGGAAGAGGACCCCGCTTAATCTGTCAGACGTTTGCCTTGAAAAATCCCATGAAATGGGGCTATCTCATTTTTGATGATTATAGATCAAAAGAATCCTACTTGTTGAAGACATCATAGTGATGATTCAGCTTGACAATCATAATGCTTTGATGATAGAAATCTGTCGCATCTCTCTTGATCATTGGTAAGGGTTCTTCTTCTAAACCAGAGACTCTTTACAGTAGCTTTTAGAAAAACAGAATATTTTGTTTATCTCAATCACCTTCAATCTACAGATTTTTCCGTTCTCTTTCCTTTTGAAAATGCATCCAAAATGCACGTTCTTGATGCTGGGTGCTTAGTAATGACTTCCATAACTTTCTGTCATTTCTTTCATGGTTCCGCGCAGCCATCCATTGGCCACCAATGCTGCCCAAGGTCTTTGTATCAAAGTTCCTTTCCTTTCTGTAAAATTGAAATTTGGAGCACCCCTGCTTATCCCCAAGCCAAGACAGAACATGAACTTTGGTCTGAAATCCTCCTTTGGGGTGATAAGACGTACCTTACAGTGTGCTCTAAGAACTGGTGACTTTGAGAGGGAGCTGCAGGTAATGTTAATGATTTTCATCGATCTGCTCCTGATCCCCACCCCCACAACCTTTCTTGAGCGAGAGATAATTACAGCGCTGAAAGATACTTCAGCCACTCCTTTGATAGCTCAGTTGGTAGAGCGGAGGACTGTAGCATAAAGTCAGACATCCTTAGGTCGCTGGTTCAAATCAGGCTCGAAGGATTTTGTGCTTCGATTTCCATATCTTTCACTTTTATTCAAACAATACCTTCCATTGATTATGATCGAGACTTTGCAGTCCCTGGGTTTCAGGGATTCCTTGCATCCATCAAACAGCTCAAGTGCAAAAGTGGGGATGTAGCTCAGTGGTAGAGCGCATGTTTCGCATGTATGAGGTCCCGGGTTCAATCCCCGGCATCTCCAGGAGCCTCTGTTCCTTATCTTGGCTTTTTTCCAGAAGGCTAGCCTGCCATCATGCAGAAAGAAGAAGTTTGTCATGCAGTTGGGGTGAGAGCCCCACTTAAATAGTCAGACATTTGCTTTGGAAAAATCTTTGAACTAGGCATAGTTTGCGCATTTCAAGAAAATCGGAGAATTTTGCATTCCAAAAGAAGGAAATAAATGCCCTCTCTGAGGATCGAACTCAGGACCTTCAGATTATGAGACTGACGCGCTGCCTACTGCGCTAAGAAGGCTGTATATAGGCATCTGTACATAAGACCATGAAGATCATCCAGGTACAAGGCTGAAGGATTTTCCTGACTGACATTGTATACTGCAGAGTCGAATGGGGTGATGTGGCCGTCGGTTCAATGCAGGGTTTCCAATCATACAGTCAAATCTTGCAGAAGTGGGGATGTAGCTCAGTGGTAGAGCGCATGCTTTGCATGTATGAGGCCCCGGGTTCAATCCCCGGCATCTCCAGACTTTTGCCATGCTTACCTTGGATTTTGGGCAGAAAGCTAGGCTGGCATCATGATGAAGGAAGAGATATGTCCTCCAACCGGGAAGAGGACCCCGCTTAATCTGTCAGACGTTTGCCTTGAAAAATCCCATGAAATGGGGCTATCTCATTTTTGATGATTATAGATCAAAAGAATCCTACTTGTTGAAGACATCAAAGTGATGATTCATCTTGACAACCATAATGCTTTGATGATAGAAATCTGTCGCATCTCTCTTGATCATTGGTAAGGGTTCTTCTTCTAAACCAAAGACTCTTTACAGTAGCTTTTAGAAAAACTGAATATTTTGTTTATCTCAATCACCTTCAATCTACAGATTTTTCCGTTCTCTTTCCTTTTGAAAATGCATCCAAAATGCACGTTCTTGATGCTGGGTGCTTAGTAATGACTCCCATAACTTTCTGTCATTTCTTTCATGGTTCCGCGCAGCCATCCATTTGCCACCAATGCTGCCCAAGGTCTTTGTATCAAAGTTCCTTTCCTTTCTGTAAAATTGAAATTTGGAGCACCCCTGCTTATCCCCAAGCCAAGACAGAACATGAACTTTGGTCTGAAATCCTCCTTTGGGGTGATAAGACGTACCTTACAGTGTGCTCTAAGAACTGGTGACTTTGAGAGGGAGCTGCAGGTAATGTTAATGATTTTCATCGATCTGCTCCTGATCCCCACCCCCACAACCTTTCTTGAGCGAGAGATAATTACAGCGCTGAAAGATACTTCAGCCACTCCTTCGATAGCTCAGTTGGTAGAGCGGAGGACTGTAGCATAAAGTCAGACATCCTTAGGTCGCTGGTTCAAATCAGGCTCGAAGGATTTTGTGCTTCGATTTCCATATCTTTCACTTTTATTCAAACAATACCTTCCATTGATTATGATCGAGACTTTGCAGTCCCTGGGTTTCAGGGATTCCTTGCATCCATCAAACAGCTCGAGTGCAAAAGTGGGGATGTAGCTCAGTGGTAGAGCGCATGTTTTGCATGTATGAGGTCCCGGGTTCAATCCCCGGCATCTCCAGGAGCCTCTGTTCCTTATCTTGGCTTTTTTCCAGAAGGCTAGCCTGCCATCATGCAGAAAGAAGAAGTTTGTCATGCAGTTGGGGTGAGAGCCCCACTTAAATAGTCAGACATTTGCTTTGGAAAAATCTTTGAACTAGGCATAGTTTGCGCATTTCAAGAAAATCGGAGAATTTTGCATTCCAAAAGAAGGAAATAAATGCCCTCTCTGAGGATCGAACTCAGGACCTTCAGATTATGAGACTGACGCGCTGCCTACTGCGCTAAGAAGGCTGTATATAGGCATCTGTACATAAGACCATGAAGATCATCCAGGTACAAGGCTGAAGGATTTTCCTGACTGACATTGTATACTGCAGAGTCGAATGGGGTGATGTGGCCGTCGGTTCAATGCAGGGTTTCCAATCATACAGTCAAATCTTGCAGAAGTGGGGATGTAGCTCAGTGGTAGAGCGCATGCTTTGCATGTATGAGGCCCCGGGTTCAATCCCCGGCATCTCCAGACTTTTGCCATGCTTACCTTGGATTTTGGGCAGAAAGCTAGGCTGGCATCATGATGAAGGAAGAGATATGTCCTCCAACCGGGAAGAGGACCCCGCTTAATCTGTCAGACGTTTGCCTTGAAAAATCCCATGAAATGGGGCTATCTCATTTTTGATGATTATAGATCAAAAGAATCCTACTTGTTGAAGACATCAAAGTGATGATTCATCTTGACAACCATAATGCTTTGATGATAGAAATCTGTCGCATCTCTCTTGATCATTGGTAAGGGTTCTTCTTCTAAACCAAAGACTCTTTACAGTAGCTTTTAGAAAAATGGAATATTTTGTTTATCTCAATCACCTTCAATCTACAGATTTTTCCGTTCTCTTTCCTTTTGAAAATGCATCCAAAATGCACGTTCTTGATGCTGGGTGCTTAGTAATGACTCCCATAACTTTCTGTCATTTCTTTCATGGTTCCGCGCAGCCATCCATTTGCCACCAATGCTGCCCAAGGTCTTTGTATCAAAGTTCCTTTCCTTTCTGTAAAATTGAAATTTGGAGCACCCCTGCTTATCCCCAAGCCAAGACAGAACATGAACTTTGGTCTGAAATCCTCCTTTGGGGTGATAAGACGTACCTTACAGTGTGCTCTAAGAACTGGTGACTTTGAGAGGGAGCTGCAGGTAATGTTCATGATTTTCATCGATCTGCTCCTGATCCCCACCCCCACAACCTTTCTTGAGCGAGAGATAATTACAGCGCTGAAAGATACTTCAGCCACTCCTTCGATAGCTCAGTTGGTAGAGCGGAGGACTGTAGCATAAAGTCAGACATCCTTAGGTCGCTGGTTCAAATCTGGCTCGAAGGATTTTGTGCTTCGATTTCCATATCTTTCACTTTTATTCAAACAATACCTTCCATTGATTATGATCGAGACTTTGCAGTCCCTGGGTTTCAGGGACTCCTTGCATCCATCAAACAGCTCGAGTGCAAAAGTGGGGATGTAGCTCAGTGGTAGAGCGCATGCTTCGCATGTATGAGGTCCCGGGTTCAATCCCCGGCATCTCCAGGAGCCTCTGTTCCTTATCTTGGCTTTTTTCCAGAAGGCTAGCCTGCCATCATGCAGAAAGAAGAAGTTTGTCATGCAGTTGGGGTGAGAGCCCCACTTAAATAGTCAGACATTTGCTTTGGAAAAATCTTTGAACTAGGCATAGTTTGCGCATTTCAAGAAAATCGGAGAATTTTGCATTCCAAAAGAAGGAAATAAATGCCCTCTCTGAGGATCGAACTCAGGACCTTCAGATTATGAGACTGACGCGCTGCCTACTGCGCTAAGAAGGCTGTATATAGGCATCTGTACATAAGACCATGAAGATCATCCAGGTACAAGGCTGAAGTTTTTTCCTGACTGACATTGTATACTGCAGAGTCAAATGGGGTGATGTGGCCGTCGGTTCAATGCAGGGTTTCCAATCATACAGTCAAATTTTGCAGAAGTGGGGATGTAGCTCAGTGGTAGAGCGCATGCTTTGCATGTATCAGGCCCCGGGTTCAATCCCCGGCATCTCCAGACTTTTGCCATGCTTACCTTGGATTTTGGGCAGAAAGCTAGGCTGGCATCATGATGAAGGAAGAGATATGTCCTCCAACAGGGATGAGGACCCTGCTTAATCTGTCAGACGTTTGCCTTGAAAAATCCCATGAAATGGGGCTATCTCATTTTTGATGATTATAGATCAAAAGAATCCTACTTGTTGAAGACATCAAAGTGATGATTCATCTTGACAACCATAATGCTTTGATGATAGAAATCTGTCGCATCTCTCTTGATCATTGGTAAGGGTTCTTCTTCTAAACCAAAGACTCTTTACAGTAGCTTTTAGAAAAACGGAATATTTTGTTTATCTCAATCACCTTCAATCTACAGATTTTTCCGTTCTCTTTCCTTTTGAAAATGCATCCAAAATGCACGTTCTTGATGCTGGGTGCTTAGTAATGACTCCCATAACTTTCTGTCATTTCTTTCATGGTTCCGCGCAGCCATCCATTTGCCACCAATGCTGCCCAAGGTCTTTGTATCAAAGTTCCTTTCCTTTCTGTAAAATTGAAATTTGGAGCACCCCTGCTTATCCCCAAGCCAAGACAGAACATGAACTTTGGTCTGAAATCCTCCTTTGGGGTGATAAGACGTACCTTACAGTGTGCTCTAAGAACTGGTGACTTTGAGAGGGAGCTGCAGGTAATGTTAATGATTTTCATCGATCTGCTCCTGATCCCCACCCCCACAACCTTTCTTGAGCGAGAGATAATTACAGCGCTGAAAGATACTTCAGACACTCCTTCGATAGCTCAGTTGGTAGAGCGGAGGACTGTAGCATAAAGTCAGACATCCTTAGGTCGCTGGTTCAAATCAGGCTCGAAGGATTTTGTGCTTCGATTTCCATATCTTTCACTTTTATTCAAACAATACCTTCCATTGATTATGATCGAGACTTTGCAGTCCCTGGGTTTCAGGGATTCCTTGCATCCATCAAACAGCTCGAGTGCAAAAGTGGGGATGTAGCTCAGTGGTAGAGCGCATGTTTTGCATGTATGAGGTCCCGGGTTCAATCCCCGGCATCTCCAGGAGCCTCTGTTCCTTATCTTGGCTTTTTTCCAGAAGGCTAGCCTGCCATCATGCAGAAAGAAGAAGTTTGTCATGCAGTTGGGGTGAGAGCCCCACTTAAATAGTCAGACATTTGCTTTGGAAAAATCTTTGAACTAGGCATTGTTTGCGCATTTCAAGAAAATCGGAGAATTTTGCATTCCAAAAGAAGGAAATAAATGCCCTCTCTGAGGATCGAACTCAGGACCTTCAGATTATGAGACTGACGCGCTGCCTACTGCGCTAAGAAGGCTGTATATAGGCATCTGTACATAAGACCATGAAGATCATCCAGGTACAAGGCTGAAGGATTTTCCTGACTGACATTGTATACTGCAGAGTCGAATGGGGTGATGTGGCCGTCGGTTCAATGCAGGGTTTCCAATCATACAGTCAAATCTTGCAGAAGTGGGGATGTAGCTCAGTGGTAGAGCGCATGCTTTGCATGTATGAGGCCCCGGGTTCAATCCCCGGCATCTCCAGACTTTTGCCATGCTTACCTTGGATTTTGGGCAGAAAGCTAGGCTGGCATCATGATGAAGGAAGAGATATGTCCTGCAACCGGGATGAGGACCCCGCTTAATCTGTCAGACGTTTGCCTTGAAAAATCCCATGAAATGGGGCTATCTCATTTTTGATGATTATAGATCAAAAGAATCCTACTTGTTGAAGACATCAAAGTGATGATTCATCTTGACAACCATAATGCTTTGATGATAGAAATCTGTCGCATCTCTCTTGATCATTGGTAAGGGTTCTTCTTCTAAACCAAAGACTCTTTACAGTAGCTTTTAGAAAAACGGAATATTTTGTTTATCTCAATCACCTTCAATCTACAGATTTTTCTGTTCTCTTTCCTTTTGAAAATGCATCCAAAATGCACGTTCTTGATGCTGGGTGCTTAGTAATGACTCCCATAACTTTCTGTCATTTCTTTCATGGTTCCGCGCAGCCATCCATTTGCCACCAATGCTGCCCAAGGTCTTTGTATCAAAGTTCCTTTCCTTTCTGTAAAATTGAAATTTGGAGCACCCCTGTTTATCCCCAAGCCAAGACAGAACATGAACTTTGGTCTGAAATCCTCCTTTGGGGTGATAAGACGTACCTTACAGTGTGCTCTAAGAACTGGTGACTTTGAGAGGGAGCTGCAGGTAATGTTCATGATTTTCATCGATCTGCTCCTGATCCCCACCCCCACAACCTTTATTGAGCGAGAGATAATTACAGCGCTGAAAGATACTTCAGCCACTCCTTCGATAGCTCAGTTGGTAGAGCGGAGGACTGTAGCATAAAGTCAGACATCCTTAGGTCGCTGGTTCAAATCTGGCTCGAAGGATTTTGTGCTTCGATTTCCATATCTTTCACTTTTATTCAAACAATACCTTCCATTGATTATGATCGAGACTTTGCAGTCCCTGGGTTTCAGGGACTCCTTGCATCCATCAAACAGCTCGAGTGCAAAAGTGGGGATGTAGCTCAGTGGTAGAGCGCATGCTTCGCATGTATGAGGTCCCGGGTTCAATCCCCGGCATCTCCAGGAGCCTCTGTTCCTTATCTTGGCTTTTTTCCAGAAGGCTAGCCTGCCATCATGCAGAAAGAAGAAGTTTGTCATGCAGTTGGGGTGAGAGCCCCACTTAAATAGTCAGACATTTGCTTTGGAAAAATCTTTGAACTAGGCATAGTTTGCGCATTTCAAGAAAATCGGAGAATTTTGCATTCCAAAAGAAGGAAATAAATGCCCTCTCTGAGGATCGAACTCAGGACCTTCAGATTATGAGACTGACGCGCTGCCTACTGCGCTAAGAAGGCTGTATATAGGCATCTGTACATAAGACCATGAAGATCATCCAGGTACAAGGCTGAAGTTTTTTCCTGACTGACATTGTATACTGCAGAGTCAAATGGGGTGATGTGGCCGTCGGTTCAATGCAGGGTTTCCAATCATACAGTCAAATTTTGCAGAAGTGGGGATGTAGCTCAGTGGTAGAGCGCATGCTTTGCATGTATCAGGCCCCGGGTTCAATCCCCGGCATCTCCAGACTTTTGCCATGCTTACCTTGGATTTTGGGCAGAAAGCTAGGCTGGCATCATGATGAAGGAAGAGATATGTCCTCCAACAGGGATGAGGACCCTGCTTAATCTGTCAGACGTTTGCCTTGAAAAATCCCATGAAATGGGGCTATCTCATTTTTGATGATTATAGATCAAAAGAATCCTACTTGTTGAAGACATCAAAGTGATGATTCATCTTGACAACCATAATGCTTTGATGATAGAAATCTGTCGCATCTCTCTTGATCATTGGTAAGGGTTCTTCTTCTAAACCAAAGACTCTTTACAGTAGCTTTTAGAAAAACGGAATATTTTGTTTATCTCAATCACCTTCAATCTACAGATTTTTCCGTTCTCTTTCCTTTTGAAAATGCATCCAAAATGCACGTTCTTGATGCTGGGTGCTTAGTAATGACTCCCATAACTTTCTGTCATTTCTTTCATGGTTCCGCGCAGCCATCCATTTGCCACCAATGCTGCCCAAGGTCTTTGTATCAAAGTTCCTTTCCTTTCTGTAAAATTGAAATTTGGAGCACCCCTGCTTATCCCCAAGCCAAGACAGAACATGAACTTTGGTCTGAAATCCTCCTTTGGGGTGATAAGACGTACCTTACAGTGTGCTCTAAGAACTGGTGACTTTGAGAGGGAGCTGCAGGTAATGTTAATGATTTTCATCGATCTGCTCCTGATCCCCACCCCCACAACCTTTCTTGAGCGAGAGATAATTACAGCGCTGAAAGATACTTCAGCCACTCCTTCGATAGCTCAGTTGGTAGAGCGGAGGACTGTAGCATAAAGTCAGACATCCTTAGGTCGCTGGTTCAAATCTGGCTCGAAGGATTTTGTGCTTCGATTTCCATATCTTTCACTTTTATTCAAACAATACCTTCCATTGATTATGATCGAGACTTTGCAGTCCCTGGGTTTCAGGGACTCCTTGCATCCATCAAACAGCTCGAGTGCAAAAGTGGGGATGTAGCTCAGTGGTAGAGCGCATGCTTCGCATGTATGAGGTCCCGGGTTCAATCCCTGGCATCTCCAGGAGCCTCTGTTCCTTATCTTGGCTTTTTTCCAGAAGGCTAGCCTGCCATCATGCAGAAAGAAGAAGTTTGTCATGCAGTTGGGGTGAGAGCCCCACTTAAATAGTCAGACATTTGCTTTGGAAAAATCTTTGAACTAGGCATAGTTTGCGCATTTCAAGAAAATCGGAGAATTTTGCATTCCAAAAGAAGGAAATAAATGCCCTCTCTGAGGATCGAACTCAGGACCTTCAGATTATGAGACTGACGCGCTGCCTACTGCGCTAAGAAGGCTGTATATAGGCATCTGTACATAAGACCATGAAGATCATCCAGGTACAAGGCTGAAGTTTTTTCCTGACTGACATTGTATACTGCAGAGTCAAATGGGGTGATGTGGCCGTCGGTTCAATGCAGGGTTTCCAATCATACAGTCAAATTTTGCAGAAGTGGGGATGTAGCTCAGTGGTAGAGCGCATGCTTTGCATGTATCAGGCCCCGGGTTCAATCCCCGGCATCTCCAGACTTTTGCCATGCTTACCTTGGATTTTGGGCAGAAAGCTAGGCTGGCATCATGATGAAGGAAGAGATATGTCCTCCAACCGGGAAGAGGACCCCGCTTAATCTGTCAGACGTTTGCCTTGAAAAATCCCATGAAATGGGGCTATCTCATTTTTGATGATTATAGATCAAAAGAATCCTACTTGTTGAAGACATCATAGTGATGATTCAGCTTGACAATCATAATGCTTTGATGATAGAAATCTGTCGCATCTCTCTTGATCATTGGTAAGGGTTCTTCTTCTAAACCAGAGACTCTTTACAGTAGCTTTTAGAAAAACAGAATATTTTGTTTATCTCAATCACCTTCAATCTACAGATTTTTCCGTTCTCTTTCCTTTTGAAAATGCATCCAAAATGCACGTTCTTGATGCTGGGTGCTTAGTAATGACTTCCATAACTTTCTGTCATTTCTTTCATGGTTCCGCGCAGCCATCCATTGGCCACCAATGCTGCCCAAGGTCTTTGTATCAAAGTTCCTTTCCTTTCTGTAAAATTGAAATTTGGAGCACCCCTGCTTATCCCCAAGCCAAGACAGAACATGAACTTTGGTCTGAAATCCTCCTTTGGGGTGATAAGACGTACCTTACAGTGTGCTCTAAGAACTGGTGACTTTGAGAGGGAGCTGCAGGTAATGTTAATGATTTTCATCGATCTGCTCCTGATCCCCACCCCCACAACCTTTCTTGAGCGAGAGATAATTACAGCGCTGAAAGATACTTCAGCCACTCCTTTGATAGCTCAGTTGGTAGAGCGGAGGACTGTAGCATAAAGTCAGACATCCTTAGGTCGCTGGTTCAAATCAGGCTCGAAGGATTTTGTGCTTCGATTTCCATATCTTTCACTTTTATTCAAACAATACCTTCCATTGATTATGATCGAGACTTTGCAGTCCCTGGGTTTCAGGGATTCCTTGCATCCATCAAACAGCTCAAGTGCAAAAGTGGGGATGTAGCTCAGTGGTAGAGCGCATGTTTCGCATGTATGAGGTCCCGGGTTCAATCCCCGGCATCTCCAGGAGCCTCTGTTCCTTATCTTGGCTTTTTTCCAGAATGCTAGCCTGCCATCATGCAGAAAGAAGAAGTTTGTCATGCAGTTGGGGTGAGAGCCCCACTTAAATAGTCAGACATTTGCTTTGGAAAAATCTTTGAACTAGGCATAGTTTGCGCATTTCAAGAAAATCGGAGAATTTTGCATTCCAAAAGAAGGAAATAAATGCCCTCTCTGAGGATCGAACTCAGGACCTTCAGATTATGAGACTGACGCGCTGCCTACTGCGCTAAGAAGGCTGTATATAGGCATCTGTACATAAGACCATGAAGATCATCCAGGTACAAGGCTGAAGGATTTTCCTGACTGACATTGTATACTGCAGAGTCGAATGGGGTGATGTGGCCGTCGGTTCAATGCAGGGTTTCCAATCATACAGTCAAATCTTGCAGAAGTGGGGATGTAGCTCAGTGGTAGAGCGCATGCTTTGCATGTATGAGGCCCCGGGTTCAATCCCCGGCATCTCCAGACTTTTGCCATGCTTACCTTGGATTTTGGGCAGAAAGCTAGGCTGGCATCATGATGAAGGAAGAGATATGTCCTCCAACCGGGAAGAGGACCCCGCTTAATCTGTCAGACGTTTGCCTTGAAAAATCCCATGAAATGGGGCTATCTCATTTTTGATGATTATAGATCAAAAGAATCCTACTTGTTGAAGACATCAAAGTGATGATTCATCTTGACAACCATAATGCTTTGATGATAGAAATCTGTCGCATCTCTCTTGATCATTGGTAAGGGTTCTTCTTCTAAACCAAAGACTCTTTACAGTAGCTTTTAGAAAAACGGAATATTTTGTTTATCTCAATCACCTTCAATCTACAGATTTTTCCGTTCTCTTTCCTTTTGAAAATGCATCCAAAATGCACGTTCTTGATGCTGGGTGCTTAGTAATGACTCCCATAACTTTCTGTCATTTCTTTCATGGTTCCGCGCAGCCATCCATTTGCCACCAATGCTGCCCAAGGTCTTTGTATCAAAGTTCCTTTCCTTTCTGTAAAATTGAAATTTGGAGCACCCCTGCTTATCCCCAAGCCAAGACAGAACATGAACTTTGGTCTGAAATCCTCCTTTGGGGTGATAAGACGTACCTTACAGTGTGCTCTAAGAACTGGTGACTTTGAGAGGGAGCTGCAGGTAATGTTAATGATTTTCATCGATCTGCTCCTGATCCCCACCCCCACAACCTTTCTTGAGCGAGAGATAATTACAGCGCTGAAAGATACTTCAGCCACTCCTTCGATAGCTCAGTTGGTAGAGCGGAGGACTGTAGCATAAAGTCAGACATCCTTAGGTCGCTGGTTCAAATCTGGCTCGAAGGATTTTGTGCTTCGATTTCCATATCTTTCACTTTTATTCAAACAATACCTTCCATTGATTATGATCGAGACTTTGCAGTCCCTGGGTTTCAGGGACTCCTTGCATCCATCAAACAGCTCGAGTGCAAAAGTGGGGATGTAGCTCAGTGGTAGAGCGCATGCTTCGCATGTATGAGGTCCCGGGTTCAATCCCTGGCATCTCCAGGAGCCTCTGTTCCTTATCTTGGCTTTTTTCCAGAAGGCTAGCCTGCCATCATGCAGAAAGAAGAAGTTTGTCATGCAGTTGGGGTGAGAGCCCCACTTAAATAGTCAGACATTTGCTTTGGAAAAATCTTTGAACTAGGCATAGTTTGCGCATTTCAAGAAAATCGGAGAATTTTGCATTCCAAAAGAAGGAAATAAATGCCCTCTCTGAGGATCGAACTCAGGACCTTCAGATTATGAGACTGACGCGCTGCCTACTGCGCTAAGAAGGCTGTATATAGGCATCTGTACATAAGACCATGAAGATCATCCAGGTACAAGGCTGAAGTTTTTTCCTGACTGACATTGTATACTGCAGAGTCAAATGGGGTGATGTGGCCGTCGGTTCAATGCAGGGTTTCCAATCATACAGTCAAATTTTGCAGAAGTGGGGATGTAGCTCAGTGGTAGAGCGCATGCTTTGCATGTATCAGGCCCCGGGTTCAATCCCCGGCATCTCCAGACTTTTGCCATGCTTACCTTGGATTTTGGGCAGAAAGCTAGGCTGGCATCATGATGAAGGAAGAGATATGTCCTCCAACCGGGAAGAGGACCCCGCTTAATCTGTCAGACGTTTGCCTTGAAAAATCCCATGAAATGGGGCTATCTCATTTTTGATGATTATAGATCAAAAGAATCCTACTTGTTGAAGACATCATAGTGATGATTCAGCTTGACAATCATAATGCTTTGATGATAGAAATCTGTCGCATCTCTCTTGATCATTGGTAAGGGTTCTTCTTCTAAACCAGAGACTCTTTACAGTAGCTTTTAGAAAAACAGAATATTTTGTTTATCTCAATCACCTTCAATCTACAGATTTTTCCGTTCTCTTTCCTTTTGAAAATGCATCCAAAATGCACGTTCTTGATGCTGGGTGCTTAGTAATGACTTCCATAACTTTCTGTCATTTCTTTCATGGTTCCGCGCAGCCATCCATTGGCCACCAATGCTGCCCAAGGTCTTTGTATCAAAGTTCCTTTCCTTTCTGTAAAATTGAAATTTGGAGCACCCCTGCTTATCCCCAAGCCAAGACAGAACATGAACTTTGGTCTGAAATCCTCCTTTGGGGTGATAAGACGTACCTTACAGTGTGCTCTAAGAACTGGTGACTTTGAGAGGGAGCTGCAGGTAATGTTAATGATTTTCATCGATCTGCTCCTGATCCCCACCCCCACAACCTTTCTTGAGCGAGAGATAATTACAGCGCTGAAAGATACTTCAGCCACTCCTTTGATAGCTCAGTTGGTAGAGCGGAGGACTGTAGCATAAAGTCAGACATCCTTAGGTCGCTGGTTCAAATCAGGCTCGAAGGATTTTGTGCTTCGATTTCCATATCTTTCACTTTTATTCAAACAATACCTTCCATTGATTATGATCGAGACTTTGCAGTCCCTGGGTTTCAGGGATTCCTTGCATCCATCAAACAGCTCAAGTGCAAAAGTGGGGATGTAGCTCAGTGGTAGAGCGCATGTTTCGCATGTATGAGGTCCCGGGTTCAATCCCCGGCATCTCCAGGAGCCTCTGTTCCTTATCTTGGCTTTTTTCCAGAATGCTAGCCTGCCATCATGCAGAAAGAAGAAGTTTGTCATGCAGTTGGGGTGAGAGCCCCACTTAAATAGTCAGACATTTGCTTTGGAAAAATCTTTGAACTAGGCATAGTTTGCGCATTTCAAGAAAATCGGAGAATTTTGCATTCCAAAAGAAGGAAATAAATGCCCTCTCTGAGGATCGAACTCAGGACCTTCAGATTATGAGACTGACGCGCTGCCTACTGCGCTAAGAAGGCTGTATATAGGCATCTGTACATAAGACCATGAAGATCATCCAGGTACAAGGCTGAAGGATTTTCCTGACTGACATTGTATACTGCAGAGTCGAATGGGGTGATGTGGCCGTCGGTTCAATGCAGGGTTTCCAATCATACAGTCAAATCTTGCAGAAGTGGGGATGTAGCTCAGTGGTAGAGCGCATGCTTTGCATGTATGAGGCCCCGGGTTCAATCCCCGGCATCTCCAGACTTTTGCCATGCTTACCTTGGATTTTGGGCAGAAAGCTAGGCTGGCATCATGATGAAGGAAGAGATATGTCCTCCAACAGGGATGAGGACCCTGCTTAATCTGTCAGACGTTTGCCTTGAAAAATCCCATGAAATGGGGCTATCTCATTTTTGATGATTATAGATCAAAAGAATCCTACTTGTTGAAGACATCAAAGTGATGATTCATCTTGACAACCATAATGCTTTGATGATAGAAATCTGTCGCATCTCTCTTGATCATTGGTAAGGGTTCTTCTTCTAAACCAAAGACTCTTTACAGTAGCTTTTAGAAAAACGGAATATTTTGTTTATCTCAATCACCTTCAATCTACAGATTTTTCCGTTCTCTTTCCTTTTGAAAATGCATCCAAAATGCACGTTCTTGATGCTGGGTGCTTAGTAATGACTCCCATAACTTTCTGTCATTTCTTTCATGGTTCCGCGCAGCCATCCATTTGCCACCAATGCTGCCCAAGGTCTTTGTATCAAAGTTCCTTTCCTTTCTGTAAAATTGAAATTTGGAGCACCCCTGCTTATCCCCAAGCCAAGACAGAACATGAACTTTGGTCTGAAATCCTCCTTTGGGGTGATAAGACGTACCTTACAGTGTGCTCTAAGAACTGGTGACTTTGAGAGGGAGCTGCAGGTAATGTTAATGATTTTCATCGATCTGCTCCTGATCCCCACCCCCACAACCTTTCTTGAGCGAGAGATAATTACAGCGCTGAAAGATACTTCAGCCACTCCTTCGATAGCTCAGTTGGTAGAGCGGAGGACTGTAGCATAAAGTCAGACATCCTTAGGTCGCTGGTTCAAATCTGGCTCGAAGGATTTTGTGCTTCGATTTCCATATCTTTCACTTTTATTCAAACAATACCTTCCATTGATTATGATCGAGACTTTGCAGTCCCTGGGTTTCAGGGACTCCTTGCATCCATCAAACAGCTCGAGTGCAAAAGTGGGGATGTAGCTCAGTGGTAGAGCGCATGCTTCGCATGTATGAGGTCCCGGGTTCAATCCCTGGCATCTCCAGGAGCCTCTGTTCCTTATCTTGGCTTTTTTCCAGAAGGCTAGCCTGCCATCATGCAGAAAGAAGAAGTTTGTCATGCAGTTGGGGTGAGAGCCCCACTTAAATAGTCAGACATTTGCTTTGGAAAAATCTTTGAACTAGGCATAGTTTGCGCATTTCAAGAAAATCGGAGAATTTTGCATTCCAAAAGAAGGAAATAAATGCCCTCTCTGAGGATCGAACTCAGGACCTTCAGATTATGAGACTGACGCGCTGCCTACTGCGCTAAGAAGGCTGTATATAGGCATCTGTACATAAGACCATGAAGATCATCCAGGTACAAGGCTGAAGTTTTTTCCTGACTGACATTGTATACTGCAGAGTCAAATGGGGTGATGTGGCCGTCGGTTCAATGCAGGGTTTCCAATCATACAGTCAAATTTTGCAGAAGTGGGGATGTAGCTCAGTGGTAGAGCGCATGCTTTGCATGTATCAGGCCCCGGGTTCAATCCCCGGCATCTCCAGACTTTTGCCATGCTTACCTTGGATTTTGGGCAGAAAGCTAGGCTGGCATCATGATGAAGGAAGAGATATGTCCTCCAACCGGGAAGAGGACCCCGCTTAATCTGTCAGACGTTTGCCTTGAAAAATCCCATGAAATGGGGCTATCTCATTTTTGAGTATTATAGATCAAAAGAATCCTACTTGTTGAAGACATCATAGTGATGATTCAGCTTGACAATCATAATGCTTTGATGATAGAAATCTGTCGCATCTCTCTTGATCATTGGTAAGGGTTCTTCTTCTAAACCAGAGACTCTTTACAGTAGCTTTTAGAAAAACAGAATATTTTGTTTATCTCAATCACCTTCAATCTACAGATTTTTCCGTTCTCTTTCCTTTTGAAAATGCATCCAAAATGCACGTTCTTGATGCTGGGTGCTTAGTAATGACTTCCATAACTTTCTGTCATTTCTTTCATGGTTCCGCGCAGCCATCCATTGGCCACCAATGCTGCCCAAGGTCTTTGTATCAAAGTTCCTTTCCTTTCTGTAAAATTGAAATTTGGAGCACCCCTGCTTATCCCCAAGCCAAGACAGAACATGAACTTTGGTCTGAAATCCTCCTTTGGGGTGATAAGACGTACCTTACAGTGTGCTCTAAGAACTGGTGACTTTGAGAGGGAGCTGCAGGTAATGTTAATGATTTTCATCGATCTGCTCCTGATCCCCACCCCCACAACCTTTCTTGAGCGAGAGATAATTACAGCGCTGAAAGATACTTCAGCCACTCCTTTGATAGCTCAGTTGGTAGAGCGGAGGACTGTAGCATAAAGTCAGACATCCTTAGGTCGCTGGTTCAAATCAGGCTCGAAGGATTTTGTGCTTCGATTTCCATATCTTTCACTTTTATTCAAACAATACCTTCCATTGATTATGATCGAGACTTTGCAGTCCCTGGGTTTCAGGGATTCCTTGCATCCATCAAACAGCTCAAGTGCAAAAGTGGGGATGTAGCTCAGTGGTAGAGCGCATGTTTCGCATGTATGAGGTCCCGGGTTCAATCCCCGGCATCTCCAGGAGCCTCTGTTCCTTATCTTGGCTTTTTTCCAGAATGCTAGCCTGCCATCATGCAGAAAGAAGAAGTTTGTCATGCAGTTGGGGTGAGAGCCCCACTTAAATAGTCAGACATTTGCTTTGGAAAAATCTTTGAACTAGGCATAGTTTGCGCATTTCAAGAAAATCGGAGAATTTTGCATTCCAAAAGAAGGAAATAAATGCCCTCTCTGAGGATCGAACTCAGGACCTTCAGATTATGAGACTGACGCGCTGCCTACTGCGCTAAGAAGGCTGTATATAGGCATCTGTACATAAGACCATGAAGATCATCCAGGTACAAGGCTGAAGGATTTTCCTGACTGACATTGTATACTGCAGAGTCGAATGGGGTGATGTGGCCGTCGGTTCAATGCAGGGTTTCCAATCATACAGTCAAATCTTGCAGAAGTGGGGATGTAGCTCAGTGGTAGAGCGCATGCTTTGCATGTATGAGGCCCCGGGTTCAATCCCCGGCATCTCCAGACTTTTGCCATGCTTACCTTGGATTTTGGGCAGAAAGCTAGGCTGGCATCATGATGAAGGAAGAGATATGTCCTCCAACCGGGAAGAGGACCCCGCTTAATCTGTCAGACGTTTGCCTTGAAAAATCCCATGAAATGGGGCTATCTCATTTTTGATGATTATAGATCAAAAGAATCCTACTTGTTGAAGACATCAAAGTGATGATTCATCTTGACAACCATAATGCTTTGATGATAGAAATCTGTCGCATCTCTCTTGATCATTGGTAAGGGTTCTTCTTCTAAACCAAAGACTCTTTACAGTAGCTTTTAGAAAAACGGAATATTTTGTTTATCTCAATCACCTTCAATCTACAGATTTTTCCGTTCTCTTTCCTTTTGAAAATGCATCCAAAATGCACGTTCTTGATGCTGGGTGCTTAGTAATGACTCCCATAACTTTCTGTCATTTCTTTCATGGTTCCGCGCAGCCATCCATTTGCCACCAATGCTGCCCAAGGTCTTTGTATCAAAGTTCCTTTCCTTTCTGTAAAATTGAAATTTGGAGCACCCCTGCTTATCCCCAAGCCAAGACAGAACATGAACTTTGGTCTGAAATCCTCCTTTGGGGTGATAAGACGTACCTTACAGTGTGCTCTAAGAACTGGTGACTTTGAGAGGGAGCTGCAGGTAATGTTAATGATTTTCATCGATCTGCTCCTGATCCCCACCCCCACAACCTTTCTTGAGCGAGAGATAATTACAGCGCTGAAAGATACTTCAGCCACTCCTTCGATAGCTCAGTTGGTAGAGCGGAGGACTGTAGCATAAAGTCAGACATCCTTAGGTCGCTGGTTCAAATCTGGCTCGAAGGATTTTGTGCTTCGATTTCCATATCTTTCACTTTTATTCAAACAATACCTTCCATTGATTATGATCGAGACTTTGCAGTCCCTGGGTTTCAGGGACTCCTTGCATCCATCAAACAGCTCGAGTGCAAAAGTGGGGATGTAGCTCAGTGGTAGAGCGCATGCTTCGCATGTATGAGGTCCCGGGTTCAATCCCTGGCATCTCCAGGAGCCTCTGTTCCTTATCTTGGCTTTTTTCCAGAAGGCTAGCCTGCCATCATGCAGAAAGAAGAAGTTTGTCATGCAGTTGGGGTGAGAGCCCCACTTAAATAGTCAGACATTTGCTTTGGAAAAATCTTTGAACTAGGCATAGTTTGCGCATTTCAAGAAAATCGGAGAATTTTGCATTCCAAAAGAAGGAAATAAATGCCCTCTCTGAGGATCGAACTCAGGACCTTCAGATTATGAGACTGACGCGCTGCCTACTGCGCTAAGAAGGCTGTATATAGGCATCTGTACATAAGACCATGAAGATCATCCAGGTACAAGGCTGAAGTTTTTTCCTGACTGACATTGTATACTGCAGAGTCAAATGGGGTGATGTGGCCGTCGGTTCAATGCAGGGTTTCCAATCATACAGTCAAATTTTGCAGAAGTGGGGATGTAGCTCAGTGGTAGAGCGCATGCTTTGCATGTATCAGGCCCCGGGTTCAATCCCCGGCATCTCCAGACTTTTGCCATGCTTACCTTGGATTTTGGGCAGAAAGCTAGGCTGGCATCATGATGAAGGAAGAGATATGTCCTCCAACCGGGAAGAGGACCCCGCTTAATCTGTCAGACGTTTGCCTTGAAAAATCCCATGAAATGGGGCTATCTCATTTTTGATGATTATAGATCAAAAGAATCCTACTTGTTGAAGACATCATAGTGATGATTCAGCTTGACAATCATAATGCTTTGATGATAGAAATCTGTCGCATCTCTCTTGATCATTGGTAAGGGTTCTTCTTCTAAACCAGAGACTCTTTACAGTAGCTTTTAGAAAAACAGAATATTTTGTTTATCTCAATCACCTTCAATCTACAGATTTTTCCGTTCTCTTTCCTTTTGAAAATGCATCCAAAATGCACGTTCTTGATGCTGGGTGCTTAGTAATGACTTCCATAACTTTCTGTCATTTCTTTCATGGTTCCGCGCA